>NC_135993.1:1322673-1487673 GCF_053455715.1 Rhinoraja longicauda
GTTAGTCCCAGCCTCAACTACCTCCTCGGGAAGCTCATTCCAGCAGATGCTGGAATGTTGTGCACAACACAGAATGCTGGAGTAACTCAGCGGGTCAGGCAGCATCTGTGGAGAACATGGATAGGTGACGTTTCACAGAGTGCTGGAGTAACTCAGCGGGTCAGGCAGCATCTGTGGAGAATATGGCTAGGCGACGTTTTGTACGATCACCTCACATTAACCCGCGTGCATTTGCCAGAAGATCAATATGTAAAACAATAATGACTTACCTGCCCAGCATTCCGCACCTGGTTCTTTTATTGCAATTTTACCAACAATACGAGACCACTCGGCCCATCCATTCAGTGCCATCCCGGAGAAAACTCACAAACAACCACACACGCATCAGCAGATCATTCAGCCATGATTGAATGATGGAGTAGACGTGATGGGCCGAATGGCCTACTTCTGCTCCTATGACTTAATGAACATGGTGGGATAGAACTGGGGCATTGGGTTAGTGATGCAGCTGCACTACCTGCCGCGCCACCCTTCTGCACACAATATTTCCGTGCTTGGGTCTCCAGCATCACTTTTACACAGTGACTGGCAGGACCCTGGGGAGTGTTGTAGAGTGTATCTCTCAGCGCAGGTACACAGTTCCCTGAAAGTGGCATCACAGGTAGACAGGGAGTGTCGTAGAGCAGAGGGATCTAGGATTGCAGGTACACAGTTCCCTGAAAGTGGTGTCACAGGTAGACAGGGAGTGTCGTGGAGCAGAGGGATCTAGGAGTGCAGGTACACAGTTCCCTGAAAGTGGCGTCACAGGTAGATAGGGTGGTCAAGAAGGCTTTTGGCACATTGGCCTTCATCCATCAGAGTATTGAGTATAAAAGTTTGGAGGTCATGTTACAGTTGTACAAGACATTGGCGAGGTCACATGTAGAGTGTTGTTACTCCAGCATTTTTTTGTCTGCCTGACCCGCTGAGTTACTCCAGCATTTTGTGTCGACATTCACATATAACATATAACAACAACTACAGCATGGAAACAGGCCTGTCCGGCCCTACCAGTCCACGCCGACCATTCTCCCTGACCTAGTCTCATCTACCTGCACTCAGACCATAACCCTCCAATCCCCTCCTATCCATATACCTATCCAATTTACTCTTAAATAATAAAATCGAGCCAGCCTCCACCACTTCCACCGGAAGTCCATTCCATACAGCCACAACCCTCTGAGTAAAGAAATTCCCCCTCATGTTACCCCTAAACCTTTGTCCCTCAATTCTGAAGCTATGTCCCCTTGTTGGAATCTTCCCCACTCTCAAAGGGAAAAGCCTACCCACGTCAACTCTGTCCGTCCCTCTCAAAATTTTAAAAGCCTCTATCAAGTCCCCCCTCAACCTTCTACGCTCCAAAGAATAAAGACACAACCTGTTCAACCTCTCTCTGTAGCCTAAGTGCTGAAACCCAGGCAACATTCTAGTAAATCTCCTCTGTACCCTCTCCATTTTGTCGACATCCTTCCTATAATTTGGCGACCAGAACTGCACACCATACTCCAGATTCGGCCTCACCAATGCCCTGTACAATTTCAACATTACATCCCAACTTCTATACTCGATGCTCTGATTTATAAAGGCAAGCATACCAAACGCCTTCTTCACCACCCTATCCACATGAGATTCCACCTTCAGGGAACAATGCACAGTTATTCCCAGATCCCTCTGTTCCACTGCATTCCTCAATTCCCTACCATTTACCCTGTACGTCCTATTTTGATTTGTCCTACCAAAATGCAGCACCTCACACTTATCAGCATTAAACTCCATCTGCCATCTTTCAGCCCACCCTTCCAAAAGGCCCAAGTCTCTCTGTAGACTTTGAAAATCTACCTCACTATCAACTACTCCACCTATCTTAGTATCATCTGCATATTTACTAATCCAATTTGCCACACCATCATCCAGATCATTAATGTAAATGACAAACAACAGTGGACCCAACACAGATCCTTGGGGCACTCCACTAGACACTGGCCTCCAACCTGACATACAATTGTCAACCGTTACCCTCTGGTATCTCCCATTCAGCCATTGTTGAATCCATCTTGCAACCTCACTATTAATACCCAACGATTTAACCTTCTTAATCAACCTTCCATGTGGAACCTTGTCAAATGCCTTACTGAAGTCCATATAGACAACATCCACAGCCTTGCCCTTATCAATTTCCCTGGTAACCTCTTCAAAAAATTCAAGAAGATTAGTCAAACATGACCTTCCAGGCACAAATCCATGTTGACTGTTTCTAATCAGGCCTTGATTATCCAAATAATTATATATATTGTCCCTAAGTATCTTTTCCATTAATTTTCCCACCACAGACGTCAAACTAATAGGTCTATAATTGCTAGGTTTACTTTTAGAACCTTTTTTAAACAACGGCACAACATGCGCAATGCGCCAATCTTCCGGCACCATCCCTGTTTCTAATGACGTTTGAAATATTTCCGTCATAGCCCCTGCTATTTCTGCACTAACTTCCCTCAATGTCCTAGGGAATATCCTATCAGGATGTGGAGTATTGTGTTCAGTTTTGGTCACCCATTTATAAGAAAGATTATATTAAGCAGGAAAGAGTGCAGGGAAGGTTTACGAGGATGTTGCCAGGATTCGAGGGCCTGAGCTGTAGGGAGAGGTTGTGCAGGCCAGGATTTTATTCCTTGAAGCGCAGAAGGATGAGGGATCTTAGAGAGGTGTGTAAGATTATGAGAGGAATATTAGGAAAATGCATTGTCTTTTACCCCGAGTTTAGGAATGAAGAACCAGAGCACTTAGTTTTAGGTGAGGGGAGAAACATAGAAACATAGAAAATAGGTGCAGGAGTAGGCCATTCGGCCCTTCAAGCCCTTTTACCCCGAGTTTAGGAATGAAGAACCAGAGCACTTAGTTTTAGGTGAGGGGAGAAACATAGAAACATAGAAAATAGGTGCAGGAGTAGGCCATTCGGCCCTTCAAGCCCTTTTACCCCGAGTTTAGGAATGAAGAACCAGAGCACTTAGTTTTAGGTGAGGGGAGAAACATAGAAACATAGAAAATAGGTGCAGGAGTAGGCCATTCGGCCCTTCAAGCCTGTACGCACCGCCATTCAATATGATCATGGCTGATCATCCAACTCAGTATCCCGTACCTGCCTTCTCTCCATACCCCCTGATCCCTTTAGCCACAAGGGCCACATCTAACTCCCTCTTAAATATAGCCAATGAACTGGCCTCAACTACCTACTGTGGCAGAGAATTCCACAGATTCACCACTCTCTGTGTGAAAAAAAACTTTCTCATCTCGGTCCTAAAAGACTTCCCCCTTATCCTTAAACTGTGACCCCTTGTTCTGGACTTCCCCAACATCGGGAACAATCTTCCTGCATCTAGCGTGTCCAACCCCTTAAGAATTTTGTAAGTTTCTATAAGATCCCCCCTCAATCTTCTAAATTCCAGCGAGTACAAGCCGAGAAGAGTTAATAGGAACCAGAGGGGCAATTTTCTTTTACACGCAAAGGGCCGTATGTATATGGAACGAGCTGCCAGAGGAGATGGGCAGAAAATGGTGGTGTAACCCAAACATTAAAGTCTTCGACATCCATTCAAACTCAATAACAAGTACACTGTGTGGTGTAGTCCTCAGCAATAAACCAGCTCCTTGTGTTAATAGTGTGTGGTTTGAGCAATTAATCTTTCTGAATTACTTCAATGACATGCTTTCCGATACTGACCCACATTAAAAGCCAAGTAACCCAAGGATATGTTTGTGTTTTGGTTACATTGCCAAACTAGCAACCTGCCTTCTGAATCTCACCACAACTGAGAATTTCTACTTTTCAATTATAAAAGAGTTTGCCACATCGACAATATCCATGAAGGTAGAAACTCTCAAAAATTCACCTGGTCCATTAATATTCTTCGAAGTAGGATATCTGGCCTCTTGTCCATCTGACCTTTATGTGACTCTGGACCGACCAGCTACAGTTCATTCCGCACGATGTCCCCAGAAGCAATGGTTTAGAGACGGGCAGCATCGGTGGAAAGAAGGAATGGTTGACGTTTCGGGTTGAGACCTTTTCTCCAGAGATGCTGCCTGTCCCGCTGATTTACTCCGGCATTTTGCATCATCTTCGATTTGAAACCTGCATCTGCGGTTCTTTCCTACGCACTTTGAGTGGCAGAGACCCATGTACTGCGACACTTCCCCCGGTGTGGAGGGATATGGGCCAAACACGGGCAGGTGGGACTAGTGTAGATGGGGCACGTTGGTCAGCATGAGCAGGATGGGCCGAAGGGCCTGTTTCTACACTGTATGACTCCATGACTTTGAGAATATCTTGCTCGTATTACTCTGGCACCTCTGCTCTGTCACCTGCCTTGATGTTATTTTATAATATAATACAGCGAGTTAGTTTGCTGTGTTAAACACACACTGCAGAAAAATGTGTTGATACAGTATTACTAATAATGTTATCGACGTGAGTTTTCATTGTAGATCCTTTCACGGTTGGGTAGCAAGTCAAGATGCGTGGTTGATACCACTAATATGCTCGCAATCTCAATCGTTTAAAGCATTCAGCTCTTGAGGTTGCACAGAGGGCTAAATGGCCTTCCTCTGTATCCTGTTCAGCTGGGGTTTTTTAGTTTCGTTTATAGTCACCCAGGTGCAGTGAAACAGTTTCTTTGGCCCACCGAGTCCACGCCAACCATCGATCACTAGTTCTGCGTTATTCCAGCTCCCTGCACACACTAGGGGCAATTTTACAGAAGCCAATTCACCTACAAACCCGCACGTCTTTGGAGTGTGGGAGGAAACCGGAGCACCTGGAGAAAACCCACGCGGGTCACGGGGAGAGCGTACAAACTCCGCACAGACAGCACCCGTAGTCGGGATCGAACCCGGGTCTCTGGCGCCGTGGGGCGGCAGCTCTACCCGCTGCACCACCGTGGTGCCCTTTTGTTGTGATGTTGGGCCTGTTGTTTTGGATCTTGGACTTGTGTTGGTGAGACGTGTGTGTGTGTGTGTGTCAGTAGAAATGGCAACTAGAGAGCAGAGAGTGTGACTGATTGATGCATGTGTGCCTTGGTTACCACCTTGTAAATGTCCGTTAAGTAAACATGCACAGTTACGTGTTGTGTGCAAGTGGACACAAGACGTTTACAATGGAAATAAGTTGGTGTCTCCACATCTAAGGCTATTTATCGGCATTAATTGGTCCGAAGAACATCATGTATAAAATCATCGCAGGTATAGATCGGGTAGATGCACAGAGTCTCTTGCCCAAAGTAGGTGAATCCATGACCAGAGGACATAGGTTTAAGGTGAAGGGGAAAAGATTTAATAGGAATCTGAGGGGTAACTTTTTCACACAGAGGGTGGTGAGTGTATGGCACAAGCTGCCAGAGGAGGTAGTTGAGGCTGGGACTATCCCAATGTTTAAACAGTTAGACAGGTACATGGATAGGACAGGTTTGGAGGGATATGGACCAAGCGCAGGTAGGTGGGACTAGTGTAGCTGGGACATGTTGGGCGGTGTGGGCAAGTTGGGCCGAAGGGCCTGTTTCCACATTGATTCACTCTACGACTCCATGAGAAGGCAAGTGTTTAACACTGGGCCAGTTAGATAGTGGACTACATGGGAGCAGAGACAATGGTCCAAAATATTTCACAACCAATAAACTGCCCTTGAAGAGTTTCGACCTGAAACATCACCCATTCCTTCTCTCCAGAGATGCTGCCTGTCCCGCTGAGTTACTCCAGCACTTTGTGTTTAGCTTTGGTTTAAACCAGCATCTGCAGTTCCTTCCTGCACAAACTGCCCATGAATCTAGTTGAGGAAGGACTAAAGGATCCCCTTGCACGACCTGAGGGGCTGAGCTACGGGGAGAGGTCTGCATGGAAGCACGCCCTTCGGCCCATCTAGTCCATTCTACCCATTTTTGCATTAATTCTACCCCAGCTCATTCGGGGCTTAAGAAGGGTCTCGACCCAAAACGTCACCCATTCCTTCACTCCAGAGATGCTGCCTGTCCCGCTGAGTTGCTCCAGATTATTGTGTCTAGTAACTGGGTGAAAGATTGGCATGGTTGTGGGGAATCGGATATTGTGGGCTGCTTTACAAAGAACAACTTGACCTCGAAGGTCATGTTGTTGTTATCTGAAGCATTGTTCCAGCTTTCCTAAAGACTGGTAGTTCAACTCGAATCTGCAAGTCTATAGCCTTCGGTTCATTGTGAAACGTGTTCTTGCTAATTGATTTATTATCTTTTAATGTGTGCAAATCTAGCATGCAGATCGGAGTTAGATATAACGGGCCAGTGGTGTTTGGGTTGAAGATAGACACAGAATGCTGGAGTAACACAGCGGGACTTGCAGCATCTCTGGAGAGAAGGAATGGGTCGAGACCCTTCTTCAGACTGATGACTGACGGTGTTTGGGTTAGCGGACTTCACGCTAACTTCAAACCCACCACCTTCCTAGCACGGCAATTATTTTGGGAAGCTGGCACGTGGAGTATATTTATTTGGCCAGTTTGGCTAAATGTTTCTGCACACAGGAGGCTCTGGGAATTGTAACTGGTATTTGGATGAATGAGATGGATGTTGAAATTTTGGCCCATCTGCATCCTGTAAAATACTTTAGAAGGTACATCATGGAAACAGACCTTTCAGTCCACTGAGTCCACGTCGATCACCCACTCACACTAGTTCTACGTTATCCCACTTTCTCATCCACTCCCTACACAATCGGGGCCGATTTACCGAAGCCAATTAACCTACAAACCCGCACGTCTTTGGGATGTGGGAGGAGACCCACTCTGTCACGGGGAGAACTCTACACACACTCAGCTGCCAGCCCTGGAGGACATCTGCAAGGCCCGCTGCCTCAGCAAAGCCACCAGCACCTACAAAGACTCCAACCACCCGTGCCACCGTCTGTTTGAGCTACTTCCGTCTGGCAGATGTTACAAGGCCTTCTACGCCCGCACCTCCAGACTAAGGAACAGCTTCATCCCATGAGCTGTGGCTGCTCTGAATCGTTCCTGCTGAGAACCCGCCATGATCTGTCTCTGCTCCCCAGGGTCATCTGGCACAACTGCATGAACCTTTTTTGCACTTTACCTTGTTCCCCATTTTGTTTTCCTCCCCCCCCCTCTTTGTTGTTTTCATTTTCGCTGTGATTTATTTATATATTTGATAGCATCGATATGGAAGCAACATTCAAACATCTCGTTGTACTTGTACAATGGCGATAAAAAATCCTGTATTGTATTGTGCTCCAGAGGTCAGGATGGAACCCGGTACTTTGGTGCTGTGAGGCAGCAGCTCCACCCGCTGCACCACCCATTTGGTTGGTTAAATCTTGCCTCTTTATCAGATCTGTGCTTATCTGAGCTCTTTCCTCTTTTAAAAAGTTTAAGAAAACTGCTAACCATAGGTTAGGGTGGGTTTTCTGCAGGCAATGTTTTGGGACTGGACCAGTTACCCTGGGTATTGGGTGCTGAAGCCTCTGAGACTGGTTGGACCTTGTTCAATGGATCTGTATTGTGTCTACTCATTCCTCATGGGCCCTTTAAGTTCACAGGCAGTAAAAGAGCCTTGCATGTTTAACTTCAAGTACAGGAGGAACTTAGCTTAATGTTTAACCCGCAGCTCTGAAAGCAAAACTCGTTTGGTTTTGCATTTTCCTCCACCCCACCCCACCCCACACCTGTCACCAGTTTTAGCTCGACCTATATTTAGGGCGACACGGTGGCGCGGCGGGTAGAGCTGCTGCCTCACAGCACCGGAAACCTGGGTTCAATCCTGACCACGGGTGCTGTCTGTATGGCGTTTGTACGTTCTCCCCGTGATCTGCGTGGGTTTTCTCCGGGTGCTCCGGTTTCCTCCCACACTCCAAAAACGTGCTTCATACTTGCAAGTGAATTGGCTTCGGTAAAAATGTAAATTGTCCCTGGAGTGTGTGTGTGCGGGGATCGCTGGTCGGCGTGGACTCAGTTTCTGCGTTGTACCTCTTAAACTATCTCTAAACCATTGCTGTAGGTAGGATCTGCAGATACTGGTTTAAACCAAAGATAGACACAAAATGCTGGAGTAACTCAGTGGGACAGGCAGCATCTCTGGGTGGAATGAATGGGTGATGTTTCGGGTCGAGACCCTTCGTCAGACCTGAAGAAGCTCTTCAGTTTTGTAGAAGGTCTTCTGATTTGACACCCATTCCTTCTGTCACCCATTCCTTCTCTCCAGCGATACCGCCTGTCTCTCTTAAACCATTGCGCCTGGGGACATTGTGCAGAATGAACTGTACCTGGTGGGTCCAGAGTCACATAAACGTCAGATGGACAAGGGGCCAGATATCCTATTTTGAAGAATATTAATGGACCAGGTGAATTTTTGAGAGCTTCTACCTTCATGGATATTGTTGATGAGACAAACTCTTTAAACAATTGAAGTAGAAATTCTCAGTTGTGGAGGTGAGATTTGCATTTATGGGTCAGGGATTCAGAAGGCAGGTTGCTAGTTTGTTAACGTAACCAAAACACAAACATATCCTTGGGTTACTGGGCTTTTAATGTGGGTCAGTATCTGAAAGCACGTACTTGAAGTACTTCAAAAAGATTCATTGCTCCAACCACACTAGATGAACACAGGGAGTTGGTTTATTGCTGAGGACTATAACACGGAGTGTATTTGTTAGTGAGTGTGAATAAATATTGAAGACTTTAATCATGTTTTTGTTTTGAAGTGGCAATTAAACCTTTTCAATCGGGTAAACAAATTAGCAGAAAGGAAAAGATTTATGAATGTTTTGAACGTGGATTTATTTCGCGAGAACTAGAATACAGAAACGGGGATGTGATGCTGAGGCTCCATAAGGCATTGGTAAGGCTGCATTTGGTGTATTGGGAGCAGTTTTGGGCCCCATATCTGAGGAAGGATGTGCTGGCTCAGGAGAGGGTCCAGAGGAGGTTTACGAGAATGATCCCAGGAATGAGTGGGTTAACGTACGATGAGCGTTTGTGGGCACTGGGCCTGTACTCGCTGGAGTTTAGAAGGATGAGGGGGGACCTCATTGAAACGTACCAGATAGTGAAAGTCCTGGATAGAGTGGATGTGGAGAGGATGTTTCCACTAGTGGGAGAGTCTAGGACCAGAGGGCACAGCCTCAGAATTAAAGGACGCTCCTTTAGGAAGGAGATGAGGAGGAATTTCTTTAGTCAGAGGGTGGTGAATCTGTGGAATTCTTTGCCACAGAAGGCTGTGGAGGACAAGTCAATTGATATTTTTAAGGCAGAGATAGATAGATTCTTGATTGGTACGGGTGTCAGGGGTTATGGGGAGAAGGCAGGAGAATGGGGTTAGGAGGGAGAGATAGATCAGCCATAATGGGATGGCGGAGTAGACTTGATGGGCCGAATGGCATAATTCTGCTCCTATCACATATGATCCACACACACACACACACACACACACACACACACACACACACACACACACACACACACACACACACACACACACACACACACACACACACACACACACACACACACACACACACACACACACACACACACACACACACACACACACACACACACCAATTTACATTTATACCAAGGCAGGTAATCTGCAAACCTGTACGTCTTTGGAGTGTGGGAGGAAACCAGAGCACCTGTAGAAAACCCACACAGGTCACGGGGAGAATGTACAAGCTCAGTACAGACAAGCATCCATAATCGGGATCGAACCTGGGTCTCTGGCGCTGTGAGGTAGCAACTCTACCGCTGCGCCACTGTGCCGCTCAGTACAGACACTGGGCCGAATGGCCTCTCAAGTTGTAAATGTATGATGACTTTGACTTTTTGATCCTGTTAATGATTCACCTTTGAAACATCTACAGCTGATTCAGACTAATTGCACTTAAAGGCGGGTTGGGAATGGGGAAGAATTGTTCTGCGTTTGTGCAGGGTGCAACTTGCCTGTGGCTTGAAGACAGACGCACAATGCCGGAGTAACTCAGCGGGTCAGGCAGCATCTGTGGAGAGAAGGAATGGGTGACGTTTCGGGTCGAGACCCTTCTTCAGACTGTGATTTGGTTGGGGTTTTTTTATACCCAAGGGGACCTGTAACCACAGTTTAAGAATAAGGGGTCGGCCATTTAGGACTGAGATGAGGAAAAGCTTTTTCACCCAGAGAGTTGTGAATCTGTGGAATTCTCTGCCACAGAAGGCAGTGGAGGCCAATTCACTGGATGTTTTCGAGAGAATTAGATTTAGCTCTTTGGGCTAACGGAATCCAGGGATATGGGGAGAAAGCAGGAACGGGATACTGATTTTGGATGATCAGCCACGACCATATTGAATGGCGGTGCTGGCTGGAAGGGCCGAATGGCCTACTCCTGCTCCCATTTTCTATGTTTTCAATTGGAAAATGTGAGTGTTGGCAGAAAGGCAGTGAGATTCAGTGCCACAGACTTGAGTGTTTGTGTTAAATATGCTGCCTGTCCCTGAGTTACTCCAGCATTTTGTATCTACCTTTGATTTAAACCAGCATCTGCAGTTCTTTCCTACACACAGTGTTTGTGTTATACCCTGACTTATAACAGCTGAGTAATGCAGGCTGGTTTTGAACTTTCTCCTGTGCGAGGGGGAAGTGGTGTATGTGTTTAGGGAGGTCACCCCAGCCTGGTTTGTTGAAGATATTACACATTCCAACGCCCTGACCTTAGTCTTCACAGGGGCTGTTTACTTTAGACGGGCAGGGTGTTCACAGTGGAAACAAGGAAACCTTCACAACAGTCCCCAATACATCACCACATAGGGATTTTTTTAGGCTTAGAAATCCATGTTATTTTTGTCTAGATAGATACAAAATGCTGGAGTAACTCAGCGGGTCAGGCAGCATCTCTGGAGAGAAGGAATGGGTGACGTTTCGGGTCTCGATCCTTCTCCAGGCTGGCTGAACTAAATTTCTTCAGACCAACTAAACTAAACTGGCTGTAGTGTGTATAAACCTGAAAGTCCTTGCCTATTTTCTGGCGCCTGTTATTGAATGCAACGCTCCAGAGTTCCCTCCCTTTGGGCCTCTGTGCATTTTGGGTGCTTATTTTATTTTTCATTTTCTACAAAAACAACCTACCATGTTTTTAGATTTAGAGATACAGCGCGGAAACAGGCCCTTCGGCCCACCGGGTCCGTGCCGCCCAGCGATCCCCGCACACTAACACTATCCTACACACACTGGGGACAATTTTTACATATTACCCAGTCAATTAACCTACGTACCTGCACGTCTTTGGAGTGTGGGAGGAAACCGAAGATCTCGGAGAAAACCCATGCAGGTCACGGGGAGAACGTACAAACTCCGTACAGACGGGTTTGTTGAAGATATTACACATTCCAACACCCTGACCTTAGACTTCACAGGGGCTGTTTACTTTAGACGGGCAGAGTGTTCACAGTGGAAACAAGGAAACCTTCACAACAGTCCCAATACATCACCACATAGGGAATTTTTTAGGCTTAGAAATCCATGTTATTCTTGTCTAGATAGATACAAAATGCTGGAGTAACTCAGCGGGTCAGGCAGCATCTCCGGAGAGAAGGAATGGGTGATGTTTCGGGTCGAGACCCTTCCTCAGCTTTTCCTTTCTCCCAGCGCGGAAACAGGCCCACCGAGTCCGCACTGACTAGCGATCCCCGCGCATTAACACGATCCTACACGCACTAGGGACAGTTTACACTTGTACCAAGCCAATTAACCTGTACATCTTTAAAGCTGCAGAGCTGTCGTCAATAGAAAGGAGATACAGTCCGACTAGGGTTGCCAACTTCCTCACTCCCAAATACGGGACAAGGTGACGTCACCGCCCCGCGTGACCTCACCCAGCCAGCGTCCACGTGCTCCCGCTCCACCAATGGCGGCCGCCATTGGTGGAGCGGGAGCACGTGGCCGCTGGCTGGGTGGGGCGGGTGGCGGTGACGTCACCCTCTGTCCCTTATTTGGGAGCGAGGAAGTTGGCAACCCTACTAATACGGGACAAGGGCGGTCCCGTACGGGACGAACCAATTTAGCCCCAAATACGGGATGTCCCGGCTAATATGGGACAGTTGGCCCTTTGAGTTACTCCAGCTCTATCTTCAACCTAGCGTGGGAATGTTTTGAATATTATCCAGAAGCCTGGCTGGCTTTGTAACTGCAGTCTTGTTCCATTTCCTAATAAGTCCATCTGACCGTTCGAGAGCTGCATAGCGAACATTTCAGTGGCAGCTTGGAGAGGAGGTGAGGACATAGTTTAGCTTCGCATCAAACTGTGGTCCAAGTGGTGACTGGTGGATCCAGGAATGAAACGCACTGGAGGCCAGTTCATTGGCTATATTTAAGAGGGTGTCAGATGTGGCCCTTGTGGCTAAAGGGATCAGGGGGTATGGAGAGAAGGCAGGTACAGGTTACTGAGTTGGATGATCAGCCATGATCATATTGAATGGCGGTGCAGGCTCGAAGGGCCGAATGGCCTACTCCTGCACCTATTTTCTATGTTTCTACAACAATGTCCTGAGAGTTTCATTGTCATTATGTCCCAGATAGAACAATGACATTCTTACTTCTTCTTCTTGCGTCTGAGGCAGCAGAAGTTATCAAGCCGCTTCTGCTTCTGCTTCTGCTGTCTCTGTTTGTTGTCGTTCGCCTGACTGAGGTCAGTTGACTGGACTCACCAGGGGGAGGTTGACAATGTGCGCCCCACATTCTTACTTACAGGAGCACAACAGAATGTGTAAACATAGAACACTGTAAACAATATCGTAAATAGACAATAGACAATAGGTGCAGGAGGAGGCCATTCGGCCCTTCGTGCCAGCGCCGCCATTCAATGTGATCATGCCTGATCATTCTCAATCAGTACCCCGTTCCTGCCTTCTCCCCATACCCCCTGACTCCGCTATCCTTAAGAGCTCTATCTAGCTCTCTCTTGAATGTATTCAGAGAATTGGCCTCCACTGCCCTCTGAGGCAGAGAATTCCACAGATTCACAACTCTCTCACTGAAAAAGGTTTTCCTCATCACTGTTCTAAATGGCCGACCCCTTATTCTTAAACTGTGGCCCCTGGTTCTGGACTCCCCCAACATTGGGAACATGTTTCCTGCCTCTAACATGTCCAACCCCTTAATAATCTTATACGTTTCGATAAGATCCCCTCTCGTCCTTCTAAATTCCAGTGTATACAAACCTAGTCGCTCCAGTCTTTCAACATATGACAGTCCCGCCATTCCGGGAATTAACCTAGTAAACCTACGCTGCACGCCCTCAATAGCAAGAATATCCTTCCTCAAATTTGGAGACCAAAACTGCACACAGTACTCCAGGTGCGGTCTCACTAGGGCCCTGTACAACTGCAGAAGGACCTCTTTGCTCCTATACTCAACTCCTCTTGTTATGAAGGCCAACATTCCATTGGCTTTCTTCACTGCCTGCTGTACCTGCATGCTTCCTTTCAGTGACTGATGCACTAGGACACCCAGATCACGTTGTACGTCCCCTTTTCCTAACTTGACACCATTCAAATAATAATCTGCCTTCCTATTCTTACCACCAAAGTGGATAACCTCACACTTATCCACATTAAACTGCATCTGCCATGCATCCGCCCACTCACACAACCTGTCCAAGTCACCCTGCAACCTCATAGCATCTTCCTCACAGTTCACACTGCCACCTAGCTTTGTATCATCGGCAAATTTGCTAATGAAAATATACACCGATCAGCCAAAGCATTGACCTGATGAGCCAAACCATTGTGACCACCTGCCTAATTATGCTGTTGGTCCTCCGTGTGCAGCCCCATACCGGAATAGACTTGATGGGCCGAATGGACTAATTCTGCTATCACATGATCTAATGCAGAATCTGGGTCAGCACAGACAAGTTGGGCCGAAGGGCCTGCTTCTATGGTGTATGACTGCGGAAGACAGGGAGATCGCACAGGCCAAGTCTTACCAGAACTATGAGCAGCTTCAAGTAGTTTATGCACCGATCAGCCAAACCATTGTGACCACCTGCCTAATATGCTGTTGGTCCTCCGTGTGCAGCCCCATACGCAGCAGGGTGCGATGCACTGTGTATTGTGACACATTCCTCCCGTGACCACCATTAACATTTTCTGTGACTTGTGCCACAGTCGACCTTCTGTCGGTTCGGACCAGACGGGATAGCCTTCGTTGCCCTCGCGCATCGATGAGCCTTGGGCGCCCAACACCCTGCCTGTCGCCGGTTTGTGGTTTGTCCCTCCTCGGACCACTGTCGGTCGGTACTCACCACTGCTGACCGGGAGCACCCCACAAGCCTTGCCGTTTCAGAGATGCTCTGACCCAGTCGTCTGGCCATAACAATTTGGCCCTTGTCAAAGTCGCTCGGGTCTTTACTCCTGCCCATTTCTCCTGCATCCAACACATCAACTTCAAGAACTGACTGTTCACTTGCTGCCTAATATATCCCACCCCTTGACAGGTGCCATTGTAACAAGATAAACAATGTTATTCACTTCACAAGTCAGTGGTCATAATGTTTTGGCTGATCGGTGTACGTCCATATTCACGTATGTAAGTGTGGGGAGAAACTGCAGATGCTGATTCACATCGAAGATAGACACAAAGTGCTGGAGTAACTCAGCGGGTCAGGCAGCATCTCTGGAGAGAAGGAATGGGTGACGTTTCGGGTCGAGACCCTTCTTCAGACTGTTGCCGGGGGAGAGGTAAGGAAGTGTAAGGTGTGAAAACAGGACAAAGGGAATGGAGATCAAGGACAATGTAGAATAGCTCGGTGTTCGCTGGGAGAAGGTGACAACAAGCAAACAGAGATAAAATGTAGTCGGAGACAGTCAGACTGGTGGGAGAACTGGGAAGGGGGGGGAATGGAGAGAGAGGGGGAATGCAAGGGTTACTTGAAGTTAGAGAAGTCAATGTTTATACCACTGGGTTGTAAGCTGCCCAAGCGAAATATGAGGTGCTGTTCCTCCAATTTGCACGTGTGTGTGTGTGTAAGAGATTCCTCATGATTTTGTACAGTTCTATCAGATCACTATGAACACTTTAACTCCCCCTCCCATTCC
This sequence comes from Rhinoraja longicauda, assembly GCF_053455715.1. NCBI lineage: Eukaryota > Metazoa > Chordata > Chondrichthyes > Rajiformes > Arhynchobatidae > Rhinoraja > Rhinoraja longicauda. Next base: position 1,337,810 of record NC_135993.1, read on the forward strand.
CACACTGACCTTTCTGTCCTGGGCCTCCTCCATTGTCAGAGTGAGGCCCAGCGCAAATTGGAGGAACAGCACCTCATATTTTGCTTGGGCAACTTACACCCCAGTGGTTTGGACATTGACTTCTCTAACTTCAAGTAACCCTTGCATTCCCCCTCTCTCTCCATCCCTCCCCTTCACAGTTCTCCCACCAGTCTGACTGTCTCTGATTACATTTTATCTCTGTTTGCTTTGTTCCCCTTCACCCAGCGAACACTGATCTATTTATTCACAAAATGCTGGAGTAACTCAGCGGGTCAGGCAGCATCTCGGGAGAGAAGGAATGGGTGACGTTTCGGACCCGAAACGTCACCCATTCCTTCTCTCCCGAGATGCTGCCTGACCTGCTGAGTTACTCCAGCATTTTGTGAATAAATCGATTTGTACCAGCATCTGCAGTTATTTTCTTATACTATTTGAACACTGATCTATTCTACATCGCCCTTGATCGCCATTCCCTTTGTCTCATTTTCACAGCTTACACTTCCTTATCTCTGTGTCGTGCCTCTCAGACTGAAGAAGGGTCTCGACCCGAAACGTCACCCATTCCTTCTCTCCAGGGATGCTGCCTGTCCCGTTGAGTTACTCCAGCATTTTGTGTCCATCTTTAAGATCGCTGATGTAAAATCGGAGCACGTAAGAAGGAACTGCAGATGCTGGTTTTAACCGAAGATAGACGCAAAGTGCTGGAGTAACTCAGCGGGACGGGCAGCATCTCTGGAGAGAAGGGATGGGTGACGTCTCGGGCCGAGACCCTTCTTCAGAGCGTGTCGTTTTTGGGCGCCACCCAGGCCGATGTGATCCTCGCCCCCTTCCTGTCCCACCCCCCTCCTCACCGCCCCCACCTCTGCCTCACTGTGACAGGTGTGTGCAGCGACATGCGGTAGGAAGCCACTGCAGGAAGCCGCTGTGTCATAGCGAGAACGAGAGAGTTTAACACAAAGTTTCAGGCACCCACTTCCTTCTGCAGCTCGATTACGAGCGAGAGAGAGGGGTGGGTGGGGGGTGGGGTGGAGCTGGCCTCTTGGCAACTCGCTAGGAGAGTGGTAAAGCCTTGCCTTCATCGATCAGGGCAGCGTGTAAGAGTCAGCAAGTCGTGTGGCATCTTTCCAGCACTTTGATTTGTAACTATTATCGAAACGTATAAGATTATTAAGGGGTTGGACACGTTAGAGGCAGGAAACATGTTCCCAATGTTGGGGGAGTCCAGAACAAGGGGCCACACAGTTTAAGAATAAGTGGTCGGCCATTTAGAACTGAGATGAGGAAAAACTTTTTCAGTCAGAGAGTTGTGAATCTGTGGAATTCTCTGCCTCAGAAGGCAGTGGAGGCCAATTCTCTGAATGCATTCAAGAGAGAGCTAGATAGAGCTCTTAAGGATAGCGGAGTCAGGGGGTATGGGGAGAAGGCAGGAACGGGGTACTGATTGAGAATGATCAGCCATGATCACATTGAATGGCGGTGCTGGCTCGAAGGGCCGAATGGCCTCCTCCTGCACCTATTGTCTATTGTCTATAGCACAGCGGTGGAGTTGCTGCCTTGTGGCACCAGACTCCCCAGCTCCACCAGCACCTTGTGTCTCTACGTTCATGCTGGACGGCTTTGGCCATCTTCAGCATGGTTGGACTTGCATCCACCCAGGCACGGCTCTCCTGGCTCGTACATTGCAGGTGGGCAGAGGGCCTTGTGGTGGTGGTCTTGATGGGTCCACCAGCCCCTGACCTTCATCCACAGAGCCCAGTGGCCAGTCCAGGCCAAGTATCTCACTGATGACCCGTGATGGTGATGGTTTAGTTTAGAGATACAGCACGGAAACAGGTCCTATCGGCCCACCGGGTCCGCGCTGACCAGCGATCCCCAAACATTAACACTATCCTACACCCACTAGGAACAATTTACACTTATACCAAGCCAATTAACCTACAAACCCGCACGTCTTTGGAGTGTGGGAGGAAACCGAAGATCTCGGAGAAAACCCACGCAGGTCACGGGGAGAACGTACAAACTCCGTACAGACGGCGCCCGTAGTCAGGATGGAACCCGGGACTCCGGCGCTGCATTCGCTGTAAGGCAGCAACTCTACCGCTGCGCCACCGTGCCGTCCGGTGAGGGATTGGGCAATGAGAACACGACTGTCTAACGCTTCCACGAGGCATTCAGTTAACGCCCACCACATTTGTGGTGCAGATGTGACTTTGCACACCCGTTGTGGGTGTGAGTTGTGTGTGTTTTGTGGCGTGCGCTGGTTCACGTATCGAGAAGTGTGAACGGCTTGGGTCTTTGATCATTGATGTGAGAGTCCCTGCCCACCTACAATGGAAAGATTGAGTTCAGTTTAGAGATACAGCGTGGAAACGGGCCCTTCGGCCCATCGAGTCCACGCCGACCAGCAATCCCCCGTTCACACTATCCCAGTTTTGCATCCTACACACCAGGGGCAAGTTAATAATATAATAATAATAATATATCAATGGACAATAGGTGCAGGAGGAGGCCATTCGGCCCTTCGAGCCAGCACCGCCATTCAATGTGATCATGGCTGATCATTCTCAATCAGTACCCCGTTCCTGCCCTCTCCCCATACCCCCTGACTCCGCTATCCTTAAGAGCTCTATCTAGCTCTCTCTTGAATGCATTCAGAGAATTGGCCTCCACTGCCTTCTGAGGCAGAGAATTCCACAGATTCACAACTCTCTGAGTGGAAAAAGCTTTTTCCTCATCTCAGTTCTAAATGGCCTGCCCCTTATTCTTAAACTGTGGCCCCTTGTTCTGGACTCCCCCAACATTGGGAACATGTTTCCTGCCTCTAACGTGTCCAACCCCTTAATAATCTTATACATTTCGATAAGATCCCCTCTCATCCTTCTAATAATAATAATATAATTAATAATAATATATTCCTTTATTTGTCCCACACCGGGGAAATTTGCAATTACAGCAGCAAAGTGGACAGCAGGAGACATTCATTATAAATAAAAATAAAGATAAGCATAATTGTCATCATTTACTGTTTTTTTACTGTGACTAATATGGAGAATAATTAATGTTCCATTACTGGGTGTATGGAACGAACTGCTGGAGGAGGTAGTTGAGGCAGGGACTATCCCAACGTTTAATAAACAGTTAGACAGGTACATGGATAGGACAGGTTTGGAGGGATGTGGGACAGGTGTAGTTAGGACATGTTGGGCAGGTGTGGGCAAGTTGGGCTGAAGGGCCTGTTTCCACGCTGTGTGACTCTCGTTGCCTTTATGAATGTGCATTGTACGTGAACTGGGTAACGATCGTGAAACTGAGCACAGTTCTGAGTCTCGATGAACATCACCTTTCCTTTTGCAAGCATTGGAGGGTGGCGATTGTAGGCGAGTCTGGGAGCCTCCCACTTAAATGTCACTGTAAAAGATGTGCTTTGTTAATTGACCTTTCTGTGAAAGGAATGGTATTTGCAGGAGTGCTGGAAGCAGGTAATTCCCAGTGAGTTTCACGGGTCAGTGGCAATGTGAAGATAGACACGTGGGCATTGGGCCAGGGCAGCGGGTGGAGCTGCTGCCTCATGGCGCCGGAGACCCGGGTTCCATCCCGACTACGGGCGCCGTCTGTACGGAGTTTGCACGTTCTCCCCGTGACCTGTGTGGGTTTTCTCCGAGATCTTCGGTTTCCTCCCACACTCCAAAGACGTGAAGGTTTGTAGGTTAATTGTTCTTTGGTAAAATTGTCCCTAGTGTGTAGGATAGTGCTAGTGTAGGATTGCTGGTCGGCGTGGGATCGATGGGCCGAAGGGCCTGTTTCCTTGTGGTATCTCTGGAAAAAAAAAGTCCTCAATTAAAACTGCTGTACATTAGATTTGTGTGGAGTTTGTACGTTCTCCCCGTGACCTGCGTGGGATTTCTCCGGTTTCCTCCCACATCCCAAAGACATGCGGGTTTGTAGGTTAATTGGGCCCTCTGTAAATTGCTCATAGTGTTTAATGACACAGAGTGCTGGAGTAACTCAGCGGGTCAGGCAGCATCTGTGGAGAACATGGATAGGTGACGTTTCACAGAGTGCTGGAGTAACTCAGCGGGTCAGGCAGCATCTGTGGAGAACATGGGCAGATGCTAGTGTGCGCGGGGATTGCGGGTCGGCATTGTATACACTGGAATTTAGAAGGATGAGAGGAGATCTTATCGAAACGTATAAGATTATTAAGGGGTTGGACACGTTAGAGGCAGGAAACATGTTCCCAATGTTGGGGGAGTCCAGAACAAGGGGCCACAGTTTACGAATAAGGGGTAGGCCATTTAGAACTGAGATGAGGAAAAACATTTTCATTCAGAGAGTTGTGAATCTGTGGAATTCTCTGCCTCAGAAGGCAGTGGAGGCCAATTCTCTGAATGCATTCAAGAGAGAGCTGGATAGAGCTCTTAAGGATAGCGGAGTCAGGGGGTATGGGGAGAAGGCAGGAACGGGGTACTGATTGAGAATGATCAGCCATGATCACATTGAATGGCGGTGCTGGCTCGAAGGGCCGAATGGCCTCCTCCTGCACCTATTGTCTATTGGCATGGACTCGGTGGGCCGAAGGGCCTGTCTCCGTGTTGTATCTGTAAAGTTTAAAGTCACGCTGTGCTTCACAATTCTGCAGTGCTGGCATCGTTGCTGGCAGCCTCGTGGAGCGTTGCATCTTGTCTACGATGCTAACAGACTGCACACAGTGCCCTGATTGTGGTCTAACCAGTGTTGTGCAACGTTGTCTCTCCCAATCGGTGCACCACAATCGCCGATCTCCACTCCTGATTGTTGATGGGATCTGCAGCCTTTAGCACGCTGCCTAGAGAGGGAACATCTGACAGGAACGCCGTCTTTTGGGTCTCGACCCGAAACGTCCCCCATTCCTTCTCCCCAGAGATGCTGCCTGTCCCGCTGAGTTACTCCAGCACTTTGTGTCTGCCTTCGTGGTGTAAACCAGCATCTGCAGTTCCTTCCCACACGTTTATTCTGCAAGTTTGTTTATTTTGTGAGCTGCTATCTCTGAACCGTGCAGAGGTTGTGAGTCTCGGGCGAATGTAACCACTCTGTGGTGAATCAATAAAAACTTCTGTGCCAATCATCCTCCAGCAGTGTTGACATTAGTGTGATTTTTCTCACTTTTCCAAATCTAATCTAAACACTCTGCTCAAAAATCCAGCATGTAACACTGGGGTACAGTACTAGTGTGTAAAATTGGTGTACAGTACTAGTGTGTAACACTGGGGTACAGTACTAGTGTGTAGCACTGGGGTACAGTACTGGGACTGTGCTGTGTAACACTGGGGTACAGTACTAGTGTGTAACACTGGGGTATAGTACTGGGACTGTGCTGTGTAGCACTGGGGTACAGTACTAGTGTGTAACACTGGGGTACAGTACTAGTGTGTAACACTGGGGTACAGTACTAGTGTGTAACACTGGGGTACAGTACTGGGACTGTGCTGTGTAACACTGGGGTACAGTACTGGGACTGTGCTGTGTAACACTGGGGTACAGTACTGGGACTGTGCTGTGTAACACTGGGGTACAGTACTAATGGGGACGGGTCTGTCGCTGTGTAACACTGGGGTGCAACACTAGTGTGTAACACTGGGGTACAGTACTAGTGTGTAACACTGGGGTACAGTACTGGGACTGTGCTGTGTAGCACTGGGGTACAGTACTAATGGGGATGGGTCTGTCGCTGTACAACACTAGGGTACAGTGCCGGGCTGTGTAGCACTGGGGTACAGTACTAATGGGGACGGGTCTGTCGCTGTGTAACACTGGGGTGCAGTGCTGTATAACACTGGGGTGCAGGACTAGTGTGTAACACTGGGGTGCAGTGCCGGGCTGTGTCTAACACTGGGGTACAGCGCTGTGCTGTGTAACCAGTGATGGAAATGGGTTTTAGGAACTAGGGGTACTCTAAGGTACTGTGAGGCTGAGGTTGGGAAGGAAGGGGGGATTTTTTAATGTAAGAATGCAAGAAAGCATAACTTGTTTATTGTGTATTTATAATATAGTTTATTGTGTATATGTCATAGCTGTTTTCTGGCATCTCTCTCTCTCTCTCTCTCTCTCTCTCTCTCTCTCTCTCTCTCTCTCTCTCTCTCTCTCTCTCTCTCTCTCTCTCTCTCTCTCTCTCTCTCTCTCTCTCTCTCTCTGTTTACATTACAAAATGTTCCATAATGGTATATAATCTCCATTTTTTTCTGTCTCCGCCTCTTTCTTTCTGCACCCCGTTTCTTCAGCACGCCTTCTGCCACTAAGAAGCCATGTCCTCACATTCTTCAGGGTTGAATTTTGACAGAGGAGGTCCCACCAACTTAATAAATAGAAGAGTTGGGAGATGATCAGTTTGATGTCTTGCACGTTGTGGTGACATGCAGAGATTCATGCCTCTGAAACTTCTTTCACATTCTGCTGTTGATGCTGGAATTGTATTTACAGCCGTTACCAGCTGCTGAAAATCTGCAGAAACTATCTTCCCTTTAGATTCCTTGAATTCTCTGACACAAAGCCAACCATTTAAGCCAAATTGATCTGCCATTTCTTCTACATCATTATCCCCAAAGGTAAAAAGTGAATCTTCTGGAATATTGTTAATATCTAAATATTTAATAGAAGCATAGAAAATAGGTGCAGGAGTAGGCCATTCGGCCCTTTGAGCCTGTACGCACTGCCATTCAATATGATCATGGCTGATCATCCAACTCAGTATCCCGTACCTGCCTTCTCTCCATGCCCCCTGATCCCTTTAGCCACAAGGGCCACATCTAACTCGCTCTTAAATATAGCCAATGAACTGGCCTCAACTACCTTCTGTGGCAGAGAATTCCACAGATTCACCACTCTCTGTGTGAAAAAAACCTTTCTCATCTCGGTCCTAAAAGACTTCCCCCTTATCCTTAAACTGTGACCCCTTGTTCTAGACTTCCCCAACATCGGGAACAATCTTCCTGCATCTAGCCTGTCCAACCCCTTAAGAATTTTGTAAGTTTCTATAAGATCCCCCCTCAATCTTCTAAATTCCAGCGAGTACAAGCCGAGTCTATCCAGTCTTTCGACTTGTTAATTGACTTTTTACATTTATCATTGGAAGCTGTTGTAGATTCAAGCAGCCTGGATTTCATATTATTGACCAAACTCCTCAAAAACTGTTGTCTATGTATAGTAGGTACTTTACCAGCTCTCAAATTTATTCCATTAAATATCACCTGGCTTGTTGCTTTCTCCACTTGAGTATAAAACCTTCCTGGCTTCTCTATTTGACATTCAAGAACCTTGATAGTTCGTTTAATTTCCTCATGTGCTTTACTAAGTGTACAATTTCGGTTCTGCAGTTCAAGTGACGATTCAGACAACTCTAGCAAACTGTCCATCAACAAGCCCAAATTATTTAGGAAAGCTGATGACTCTAATACTTGCCTCAACCCCTCGTACTTTGCTCTCTCTCTGCACTAGATCTTGAAGCATCACAGCGTGCTTTTCCAAAATGCTCCCAAATAGCTTTACAAGACTGCCACATTGCCTTTACACACTGGAAAATACTAGGCTTGTATACACTGGAATTTAGAAGGATGAGAGGAGATCTTATCGAAACGTATAAGATTATTAAGGGGTTGGACACGTTAGAGGCAGGAAACAAGTTCCCAATGTTGAGGGAGTCCAGAACCAAGGGCCACAGTTTAAGAATAAGGGGTAGGCCATTTAGAACTGAGATGAGGAAAAACTTTTTCAGTCAGAGAGTTATGAATCTGTGGAACTCTCTGCCTCAGAAAGCAGTGGAGGCCAATTCTCTGAATGCATTCAAGAGAGAGCTAGATAGAGCTCTTAAGGATAGCGGAGTCAGGGGGTATGGGGAGAAGGCAGGAACGGGGTACTGATTGAGAATGATGGGCCATGATCACATTGAATGGCGGTGCTGGCTCAAAGGGCCGAATGGCCTCCTCCTGCACCTATTGTCTATTTACAGTTCGGTAAGACGAAGCAACCCATCTCACACTGAAAACACGACCAATTTTCAACAGTTGACAGTGACGAGCCTCAGCACATGCAGTTAACATCCTGATTCTTAGGAGACCTATGATATAAGGAATACAATTTATCACAAAATATCTGAAAATGATTCAAACCTGCAACTTCATTTATAGCATCACCTACACTGAGTTCAAGCCTGTGATGACTGGCACAGTGCCAAACAATTGCATTAGGGAAATCATCAAGAGATAGTTTTGCAACCCCTGCATTTTGTCCTAACATTACTGATGCACCATCAGTTACAAGTGATATCACCTTTTCTTTTAGGTATTGTATTGAAAAACCACCTCTTTGTCAGCAACTTAGAAGCCCATCATATATAGATTTTGCATTTGCACCAAGTTTCATATGTTCCAAGTCAAAATAGAATGATACAGGTTGGGAAGATTCACCAACGGCTGTTCTCAAGCAGACTACTAGAACAGTTTTCCCATTAATAGTAGTAGATTCATCAATCATAATAGACATTTTAGATTGTTTTGAAATTATATTTTCCACCACTGTCTTTCGCATCTGGTTCCCTATGTGGCGAGAAACATCTGCACTTGACTTACGGGAGTGTAGAACGTACCCTAAGTCGATGCCGTTTCTTTCTTGCCGTTCAATATCAGAAGACATATCTGTGTAGGAGGGTCTCGACCCGAAACGTCACCCATTCCTTCTCTCCCGAGGTGCTGCCTGACCTGCTGAGTTACTCCAGCATTTTGCGAATAAATCGATCTGTGTAGGGCCTGCCTTTGTGTACAATATTATACACACTTCTAAAAACTCCACCTGTTTTTGCTTCGTCCATTTCTTGTGTCCAACAGTGTCTGGAAGATCACATTTTTCAATATCTTTTGAAATTGTCTTCACATGCAGCATCAGGCGAAACAGCTGCATCACTTACATTATCATTTTCAAGTAATTTTGCCTTCTTTTATAGACAATAGGTGCCATTCGGCCCTTCGAGCCAGCACCGCCATTCAATGTGATCATGGCTGATCATTCTCAATCAGTACCCCGTTCCTGCCTTCTCCCCATACCCCCTGACTCCGCTATCCTTAAGAGCTCTATCTAGCTCTCTCTTGAAAGCATTCAGAGAATTGGCCTCCACTGCCTTCTGAGGCAGAGAATTCCACAGATTCACAACTCTCTGACTGAAAAAGTTTTTCCTCATCTCTGTTCTAAATGGCCTACCCCTTATTCTTAAACTGTGGCCCCTTGTTCTGGACTTCCCCAACATTGGGAACATGTTTCCTGCCTCTAACGTGTCCAACCCCTTAATAATCTTGTACGTTTCGATAAGATCTCCTCTCGCCCTTCTAAATTCCAGTGTATACAAGCCTAGTCGCTCCAGTCTTTAAACATATGACAGTCCCGCCATTCCGGGAATTAACCTAGTAAACCTACGCTGCACGCCCTCTGCTTCCTATCACTGCAACCAGAGCTTAATACATGCCAGGAAATGCCCTCAATCTCTGTCGCAACATGTAAAAGACTTTCAGACCCTTATTTTCTGGCTGAGTGTTTTCATTATTATTTATTTCTTCATCGATCTGACGATGCTTGCTGTCTTTCAAAGTATCTCAGTATGCTCATTTTCACAGGGGTACACAAATCTGAAATTTATAGATATTTGATAGTGATATATAATAAAATATTTCCGCTTTCACTATTGTTTTGCTAAATAAAACCACCCACAATAAAATATTGATCACTCACGATTTAGGCTGGAAAAATCTATTGGTACTACTTATTTAATTTTCTCCCCAGCCATTCTAATTTAACTGAAACAACTGAGGCACAGCGGCAGAGAGGCAAATAAAATAACGTGGAATAATAAAATAATGTGACTTTACCTGAGCCCGTGCTCGCGGTCCGGTCACCCTGACAGTGAGTTTAAGAAATTCTCCCTTGAATTTTATTCAAAGGAATGTGGTGTCATTAATAGCTGCTATGAACCGGTCCTGCTGAGCCGGATGGCCACAACGCATAGATCAACTTGCACTTTACCCTGTCTAAAAACTGTTACATTTGTTTAGTTTCGTTGGGTTGTTGCTGTTAATTACTTAAATTATTGCATCGTATGGGAGGCACATTCCCAATCTGGTTGTACCCCTGGGTACAATGACAATAAAGATATATTGTATTGTATTGTACATGGTCAAAGCACAATTACATTTACTGAGGAATGTGGATCGATGTATTGATGACACATTGTATAACTACTACCTGTTAACTACTGGCTGTTAACAAGTGCTAACAGTGACAGTTAACAAATTGGTTTCGTCTGAGTTGAATAAAGCGATAAACGATTCGAATCTTTCTGCAGCTCATTAAACCCGAGCTGGGAATTGAAAACTAGGGGAATGCCATCCCCCTGTGTACCCCCCCATTTCCATCGCTGTGTGTAACAATGGGGTACAGTGCTGGGCTGTGTGTAACACTGGGGTGCAGTGCTGGGCTGTGTGTAACACTGGGGTACAGTGCTGGGCTGTGTGTAACACTGGGGTACAGTGCTGGGCTGTGTGTAACACTGGGGTACAGTGCCGGGCTGTGTGTAACACTGGGGTACAGTGCTGGGCTGTGCTGTGTAACACTGGGGTACAGTGCCGGGCTGGGCCGTGTGTTACACTGGGGTGCAGTGCGGGGCTGGGCCGTGCGTTACACTGGGGTACAGTGCGGGGCTGGGCCGTGCGTTACACTGGGGTACAGTGCGGGGCTGGGCCGTGCGTTACACTGGGGTGCAGTGCGGGGCTGGGCCGTGCGTTACACTGGGGTACAGTGCGGGGCTGGGCCGTGCGTTACACTGGGGTGCAGTGCGGGGCTGTGCCGTGTGTTACACTGGGGTACAGTGCCGGGCTGGGCCGTGTGTTACACTGGGGTACAGTGCGGGGCTGTGCCGTGTGTTACACTGGGGTGCAGTGCGGGGCTGTGCCGTGTGTTACACTGGGGTACAGTGCCGGGCTGTGCCGTGTGTTACACTGGGGTGCAGTGCGGGGCTGGGCCGTGCGTTACACTGGGGTACAGTGCCGGGCTGTGCCGTGTGTTACACTGGGGTGCAGTGCGGGGCTGGGCCGTGCGTTACACTGGGGTACAGTGCCGGGCTGGGCCGTGTGTTACACTGGGGTACAGTGCCGGGCTGTGCCGTGTGTTACACTGGGGTGCAGTGCGGGGCTGCTGTACTGGGACCAGCGCTCCCTGGGTTACCAACTCGTGTTCTCCCTGCAGTTCCCAGAATGTGGTTTCTATGGGATGTACGACAAGATCCTGCTGTTCAGGCACAACATCGACTGCAACAACATCCTGGAGCTGGTGCGGGCCCAGAGCGACATCCAGGAGGGAGACCTGGTCGAGGTGGTCCTGTCTGGTACGAGATGCTGCCTCTCGTCCGCATGTGTGTGTGTGTGTGTGTGCCCCAGCCCTGCCCCGCCCCGCCCCGCTCTGCCCCCGCCCCGCCCCGCCCCGCCCCACCCTGCCCTGACCCACCCTGCCCCACCCTGCCCTGCCCCGCCCCGCCCCGCCCCACCCTGCCCTGCCCCACCCTGCCCCGCCCTGCCCCGCCCCGCCCTGCCCCGCCCTGCCCCACCCTGCCCTGCCCCGCCCTGCCCTGCCCCGCCCTGCCCCGCCCCACCCCGCCCCCGCCCTGCCCCACCCTGCCCTACCCTGCCCCGCCCTGCCCCGCCCCGCCCTGCCCCACCCCGCCCCGCCCCTGCCCTCTTATCTAGCTCCAACACATCCCAACACTACCTATTTCTATCCCTCTCCGCGTCTCTGTCTGCTCCTCTCTCTCTCTGTCTACCCCCTCTCTCTCTCTGTCTACCCCCTCTCTCTCTCTCTGTCTACCCCCTCTCTCTCTCTGTCTACCCCCCTCTCTCTCTGTCTACCCCCCTCTCTCTCTGTCTACCCCCCTCTCTCTCTACCCCCCTCTCTCTCTACCCCCCCTCTCTCTCTACCCCCCTCTCTCTCTACCCCCCTCTCTCTCTACCCCCCCTCTCTCTCTACCCCCCCTCTCTCTCTACCCCCCTCTCTCTCTACCCCCCTCTCTCTCTACCCCCCTCTCTCTCTACCCCCCTCTCTCTCTACCCCCCTCTCTCTCTACCCCCCTCTCTCTCTACCCCCCTCTCTCTCTGTCTACCCCCCTCTCTCTCTGTCTACCCCCCCTCTCTCTCTGTCTACCCCTCTCCATGTCTCTGTCTACCTCTCTCTCTCTCTCTCTCTCTCTCTCTCTCTCTCTCTCTCTCTCTCTCCATGTCTCTGTCTACCTCTCTCTCTCTCTCTCTCTCTCTGTCTACCTCCTCTCTCTCTCTCTCTGTCTCTGTCTACCCCCCTCTCTGTCTCTGTCTACCCCTCTCTCTCTCTCTCTCTCTCTCTCTCTGTCTACCCCTCTCTCTCTGTCTCTGTCTACCCCTCCCCCTCCCCCCTCTGTATCTCTGTCCCCCTCCCCTGCTGTGTGTGTCCCCCTGTGCTGTGTATAGTTCTCCCTGGTGTGGTGGTGAGCAGTGAGTGGGCTGTTGAGTGTGGGGGGGGTTGACCTCTGCTGTACATTGGCTGCCTGTCGTGCCTGAAACCCCCCCACATTGGGGAAAGGCAGCACCTCCCATCTCCCTGTTTAGAGATATGGAAGGGTAGGGTGTGAAAACAGCAGATCAAAGCAGACGATGCTGAGGAAATGTCGGGCGGTGCAGCGGGTAGCGCTGCTGCCTCACAGCGCCAGAGACCCGGGATCCATCCCGACTACGGGCGCCGTCTGTACGGAGTTTGTACGTTCTCCCCGTGACCTTCGTGGGTTTTCCCCGATCTTTGGTTTCCTCCCACACTCCAAAGACGTACAGGGACTGTAGGTTAATTGGCTTGGTATAAATGTAAATTGTCCCTAGTGTGTGTGGGGATAGTGTTAATGTGCGGGGATCGCTGGTCAGCACGGACTCTGTGGGCTGAAGGGCCTGTTTCCGCGCTGTATCTCTAAACTAAACCTGTTTTATTTCTTTGCTCCCAGGCGCAGCGACATTTGAGGATTTCCAGATACGACCTCACGCTCTCAACGTCCACTCCTACCGCGCGCCGGCGTTCTGTGACCCACTGCGGGGAGATGTTGTTCGGCCTGGTGAGGCAGGGCCTCAAGTGTGATGGTAACGTAAACGTCTCGGAGTTACCCTGGCACGGATACAGAGTGCTGGAGTAACTCAGCGGGTCAGGCAGCATCTGTGTGAAACGTCACCTATCCATGTTCTCCCAGAGATGCTGCCTGACCCGCTGAGTTACTCCAGCACTCTGTGAAACGTCACCTATCCATGTTCTCCACAGATGCTGCCTGACCCGCTGAGTTACTCCAGCACTCTGTGAAACGTCACCTATCCATGTTCTCCACAGATGCTGCCTGACCCGCTGAGTTACTCCCAGCACTCTGTGAAACGTCACCTATCCATGTTCTCCAGACTGCTGGAGTAACTCAGCGGGTCAGGCAGCATCTCTGGAGAACATGAATACGCGACATTTCGGGGTCGGGACCCTGCGTTACACTGGGAGGGTGGCACAGCGGGTAGAGCTGCTGCCTCACAGTGCCAGAGACCCGTGTTCCATCCCGACTATGGGCGCGTCTGTACGGAGTTTGTACGTTCTCCCCGTGACCTGCGTGGGTTTTCTCCGAGATCTCTATGTTTTTTCCCGCACTCCAAAGACGTGCAGGTTTGTAAGCTAATTGGCTTGGTAAAAATTGGTAAATTGTCTCTAGTGGGTTGTAGGATAGTGTTAGTGTGCGAGGATCGCTGGTCGGCACGGACTCGGTGGGTCGAAGGGCCTGTTTCTGAGCTGTATCTCCAAACTAAACTAAACTATAAGTCAGATTTGTTGGCTGTGCTCAGGGAGCACCACCTGCTGGCTGAGTTTGAAAGAACAGAACAGAGCCACCTTTTTTTAATCACACAAATCGACAGTGTCTCAAACCAAAATATCGCCAGTCACGTTCTCCACAGATGCTGCCTGACCCCGCTGAGTTACTCCAGCACTCTGTGAAACGTCACCTATCCATGTTCTCCACAGATGCTGCCTGACCCGCTGAGTTACCCTTAAGAATAAGGGGTTGGCCATTTAGGACGGAGGAAAACCTTTTTCACCCAGAGAGTTGTGACCTGCTGAGTTACTCCAGCACTCTGTCTTTGTGTGTATTAACCAGCATCTGCAGTTCTTTGTTTCTGCACTTTTTTATCGATTTTTTCAGCCCAACTTGCCCACGCTGACCAAGTCCCATCTACCTGGTCCCACCTGCCTGCGTTTGGCCCCTACCCCTCTAACCTTGCTCCTGTCCAAGTGTCTTTTAAATGTTGTGATATTACCTGCCTCAACTACCTGCACGTCTTTGAAGTGTGGGAGGAGACTGAAGCACCCGGAGAAAACCCACGCAGGTCACTGGGAGAACGTACAAACTCCGTACCGACAGCGCCCGTAGTCAGGCTGGAACCCGGGTCTCCGGCGCTGTGAGGCAGCAGCTCTACCCGCTGCGTTGCCTCTTGCCCGATGGTCATATTTAATGCCAGTGCTCCAGATTTGGGGAGTTGGAGGCAAGGCCACGTTAATCGTAAGGGTATCAAGGGTTGTGGGGAGAAGGCAGGAGAATGGGGGTAGGAGGGAGAGATAGATCAGCCATGATTGAATGGCGGAGTAGACTTGATGGGCCAAATGGTCTAATTCTGCTCCTATTGCGTATGAACATGAACTTGTACCCCCCACTAACGCATTGTGTTTCTTGTCTTTGGTTTAATCTCCCCTACAGGTTGTGGGCTGAACTACCACAAGAGATGTGCCTTCAGCATTCCCAACAACTGCAGCTGTGCCCGGAAGAGAAGACTGTCCAACGCATCGCTCTCTGGATCCATCACCTCCCGATCATCGGTCTCTGACCACATGTTCATGCCATCAACTGAAGGCCATTCGGTAACGGCCGGCTTCTCATTGTCTCCAGGGTAGACACACAGTGCTGGAGTAACTCAGTGGGTCAGGCAGCATCTGTGGAGAACATGGATGGGCGACGCTTCACAGAGTGCTGGAGTAACTCAGTGGATCAGGCAGCATCTGTGGAGAACATGGATGGGTGACGCTTCACAGAGTGCTGGAGTAACTCAGTGGGTCAGGCAGCATCTGTGGAGAACATGGATTTTGGACGGGACTCTTCTTCTGACTGGTCTGTGCTCTTAATCTGAAGAAGGGTCTCGACCCGAAACATCACCCATTCCTTCTCTCCCAAGATGCTGCCTGACCTGCTGAGTTACTCCAGCATTTTGTGAATAAATACCTTCGATTTGTACCAGCATCTGCAGTTATTTTCTTATACTATGGATAGGTGACGTTTCACAGAGTGCTGGAGTAACTCAGCGGGTCAGGCAGCATCTGTGGAGAACATGGATAGGTGACGTTTCGGGTCGAGACCCTTCTTCAGATAAAGACCACAGACCAGTCAGAAGAAGAGTCCCGTCCAAAATCCATGTTCTCCACAGATGCTGCCCGTCCCGCTGAGTTACTCCAGCACTCTGTGTCTATCTTCAGTGTAAACCAGCATCTGCAGTTTCTTCCTGCACACCTCCTCCAGTTCCTGTCACAGACGGCTGTGGACATATTTAAGGCAGAGATTGATTGATTCTTGATTAGTGTGGGTGTCGGGTGTTATGGGGAGAATGGGGTTAGGAGGGAGAGATTGATCAGCCATGATTGAATGGGCCGAATGGCCTAATTGTCCTCCAATCACTTATGATGATCTACACACTGGTGGGGATATGAAAGTGGGTTCAACAACTCTGTTTCAATAAAGCTCTTGCCTCTTGTCTCCCTCCCCCCTCTCCTATCCCCCCCTCTCCTATCCCCCCCTCTCCTGTCTCCCCCCTCTCCTATCCCCCCCTCTCCTATCCCCCCCTCTCCTATCCCCCCCTCTCCTGTCTCCCCCCCTCTCCTGTCTCCCCCCCTCTCCTGTCTCCCCCCTCTCCTATCTCCCCCTCTCCTGTCTCCCCCCCCCTCCTGTCTCCCCCCCCTCCTGTCTCCCCCCCTCTCCTATCTCCCCCCCCTCCTATCTCCCCCCCCTCCTATCTCCCCCCCCCCCTCCTATCTTCCCCCCCCTCCTGTCTCCCCCCCCCTCCTATCTCCCCCCCCCCTCCCGTGGGTGCAGCGGAACCTTGCGGAGATGCTGTCGGTGAAGGAGAGGCGGGTGGTGCTGGGCACCCATGTGGGACGTCCCATCGAGCTGGACAAGATGTTCCTGAGTAAAGTGAAGGTGCCGCACACGTTTGCCGTTCACTCGTACACCCGGCCCACCGTGTGCCAGTGGTGCAAGAAGCTGCTCAAGGGGCTGTTCCGCCAAGGCATGCAGTGCAAGGGTGAGTGGCAGGGGGTGGGCGTAGGGCGAGCGGGCGGGCGGGTACTCCTCAAACCCACCCTCACCTGGTCTGTGGGCACCCAGGTACACCCCCAAAACCCACCCACACCCAGTCTGTGGGCAACACCCCACACCCACCCTCACCCGGTCTGTGGGCAAGCGGGTACACCTGAAACCCACCCTCCCTGTGGATGTGGGGAACACTGCAAAACCCATCCACACCCGGTCTGTGGGCAACACCCCACACCCACCCTCACCAGTCTGTGGGCGCACAGGTACACCCCCCAAAACCCACCTTCACTAGTCTGTGGGCAAGGGGGCAACACTGCACACCCATCCACACCCGGTCTGTGGAGCAAGGGGGTACACCCCCAAACCCACCCACACCCGGTCTGTGGGCAAGGGGGTACACCCCCAAACCCACCCACACCCGGTCTGTGGAGCAAGGGGGTACACCCCCAAACCCACCCTCACCAGTCTGTGGGCGCACCCCCAAAACCCCCCAAAATCAACCCCAAGATCCCGGTCTGTGGGTGAGCGGATACACCTCAGATCACCCCCTCTTGCCTTGTGGGGGCAGGTACACCCCCAGATCACCCCCACTGGGTTTTGTGGGCGCACGGCATCAGGGGAGAGGAGGAGGAGGTGGTGGGGTGGGGTAGTGTTGTTTTGTGGGGGGGGGGGGGGGAAGGAGGTTGTCAGACAGGAGGGGGATGGGTTGGGGGGGCAGTAAGGAGGGGGGTTGCCACACAAGGTGGTGCGAGGGTGTGTGGGGCAAGTTGGGGTGGTGTGGGAGGGGTTAATTAGGAGTTGTGGGACAATATCGGGCAGTGGGGGTGCGGGGAAAGTGGGTGACATTGGGGGTAAAGTGGGAGATGGTCCAACACTATAAGGGATGGGGGTGAGTAATGGGGAGAAGGGGGAGATTTATTTCCGGGTTTATTGTCACGAATACCAAACTCCAGTGAGCAGCTGTGTTTCCAGTGCTGTCGATTCCAATCAGTTAATGTTGTACATAAATGCAACCAGTTCAAACTCGTGTGTTGCCTTTCCGCTGACTGGTTAGCACGCGACAAAAAGCTTTTCACTGTACCTCGGTACACGTGACAATAAACTGAACACAAACACGTTCTCCCCGTGACCTGTGTGGGTTTTCTCCGAGATCTTCGGTTTCCTCCCACACTCCAAAGACGTACAGGTATGTAGGTTAATTGGCTGGGCAAATGTAAAAATTGTCCCTAGTGGGTGTAGGATAGTGTTAATGTACGGGGATCGCTGGGCGGCACGGACTTGGTGGGCCGAAAAGGCCTGTTTCAGGCTGTATATATATGATATGATATCATATCATCATCATATCATATATATACAGCTGGAAACAGGCCTTTTTCGATATGATATGATATGATATGATATCTGATATGATATGATTGTCCATTCCACCGCTGAAGTGTTGTGTTGCCCGACCCTTCTCGGGCGAGGCGGGGGTCAGGAGAGCTGTGTGTGTGTGTGTGTGCGCTTTTCACTCTTTGACCTTCGCTCGCTCTGTCGTTTGGTCTGACCAGATTGCAAGTTCAACTGTCACAAACGATGCGTGGAAAAGGTCCCCAACGACTGTCTGGGGGAATGCAGCAACAACGGAGGTAAGGCAACGCAACGCAGCGGGCAGTTCTGCTGTCGCCCATCTTTTCATGTGTGTGGAGTTTTACAGAGACAGGCCATTCGACCCCTCGAGCCAGCACTGCCATTCAATACGATCGTCAAGTCAAGTCAAGTCAATTTTATTTGTATAGCACATTTAAAAACAACCCACGTTGACCAAAGTGCTGTACATCTGATTAGGTTCCAATGGAAAAAAAAAATGAAACATACAGTAGCACACAAACAGTTCACAGCGCCTCCTCAATGAGCCTCAAACGCTAGGGAGTAGAAATAGGTTTTGAGCCTGGACTTAAAGGAGTCGATGGAGGGGGCAGTTCTGATGGGGAGAGGGATGCTGTTCCACAGTCTAGGAGCTGCAACCGCAAAAGCGCGGTCACCCCTGAGCTTAAGCCTAGACCGCGGGATAGTGAATAGCCCCAAGTCGGCCGACCTGAGGGACCTGGAGTTAGAGAGGGGGGTTAGAAGATTTTTGATGTAGGGGGGGAAGTGTCCATTTAGGGCTTTATACGTGAATAGCTTGAAGTTGATTCTGTACCGTACAGGGAGCCAGTGAAGAGAGGCCAGAATCGGGGTGATGTGGTCCCTTTTACGGGTACCCGTCAGGAGTCTTGCTGCGGCGTTTTGGACCAGTTGCAGGCGGGACAGGGAAGATTGGCTGATCCCAGTGTATAGGGAGCTGCAGTAGTCTAGGCGGGAGGAAATGAAAGCGTGAATGATTTTTTCTGTGTCGTCGAATTGGAGGAAAGGTTTGATTTTAGCTATGGTTCGAAGTTGGAAGAAGCTGGCTTTTACCACAGCGTTGACTTACTTATCAAATTTTAATGCAGAGTCAAATATCATGCCGAGGTTTTTGACATGCGGTTTGACTAGGCAGGATAGGCTTCCAAGACTGCCTGTTATCAATTTGATGGAGTCGGGGGTCATGGCTGATCATCCACAATCAGTACCCCGTTCCTGCTTTCTCCCCATATCCCTTGATTCCGTTAGCCCCAGGAGCTACATCTAACTCTCTCTCACTTGAAAACATCCAGTGAATTGGCCTCCACTGCCTTCTGTGGCAGAGATTTCCACAGATTCACAACTCTCTGGGTGGAAATGTTTTTCCTCATCTCAGTCCTAATATTCTTAAACTGTGTGGCCCCTGGTTCTGGACTTTCTCTTTAAAATTACGAGTCTATTTTGGGGCAGTCCTTTCGAAACGTGGAAGTTCACTTTGTTTGTGAATGAAGTGGCAAGGTGAATCTGACGTGGAGTCGGGGGGTACTGGAAGAAAGCAGGATTGAGAATGATCAGCCATGATCACATTGAATGGCGGTGCTGGCTCGAAGGGCTGAATGGCCTCCTCCTGCACCTATTGTCTATTGAAACTTTTCAGAACTTTGTACCTGGTTTCTATTAGAAGGGGGAGACACTTTGTGTCTGTCTTTGGTGTAAAGCAGCATCTGCAGTTCAGTTTTTTGGTCGACACAAAATGCTGGAGTAACTCAGCGGGTCAGGCAGCATCTCTGGAGAGAAGGAATGGGTGACGTTTCGGGTCGAGACCCTTCTTCAGACTGATGTTAGGGGAGGGGGCGGGCCAAAGATAGGATGTAATAGGAGATAGGAAGGCAGTGGGAGAACTGGGAAGAGGGAGGGGAAAGAGAGGGACAAAGGAGGGGGCGGTTTCTCGACCCGAAACGTCACCCATTCCTTCTCTCCAGAGATGCTGCCTGACCCGCTGAGTTACTCCGGCATTTTGTGTCTACCTTCGATTTATTCCAGCATCTGCAGTTTTTTCCCCCCCTACGCATCTGCAGTTCCTTCCTACACGCGAGTGATCGCGGCCGGCGTCTCTGTTTCAGATCTGCTGATCCCAGGCCTCGATACTGACATCAACATGGAGGACGTGAGTGACTACAGTGATGGAGACAAGACCTTGACTCCGGAAGATTCCGACGAGGCTTCCATGACCCGCAGCAACTCCGAGAACGGGTTTCCGGGAGAGGACGTTACCGCCAGAGTGCCCAGGTAACGGGATGATTGCTGAGCGGGGGGGGGGGGGGGGGGGAGGCAAAGAGCTGGGGGGGGGAGGGAAGGTAGGTTCACGTGATAGGAGCAGAACTTGCCCATCAAGTCCACTCCGCCATTCAATCATGGCTGATCTATCTCTCCCTCCTAACCCCATTCTCCTGCCTTCTCCCCATAACCCCCCGATACCCCAGAACCAGGGGCCACACAGTTTAAGAATAAGGGGTAGGCCATTTAGAATGGAGATGAGGAAAAACTTTTTCAGTCAGAGAGTTGTGAATCTGAGGAATTCTCTGCCTCAGAAGGCAGTGGAGGCCAAGTCTCTGAATGCATTCAAGAGAGAGCTGGATGGAGCTCTTAAGGATAGCGGAGTCAGGGGGTATGGGGAGAAGGCAGGAACGGGGTACTCATTGAGAATGATCAGCCATGATCACATTGAATGGCGGTGCTGGCTCGAAGGGCCGAATGGCCACCTCCTGCACCTATTGTCTATTGTCCCTAATCAAGAATCTATCTCTGCATTAAAAATATCCATTGACTTGTCCGCAACAAATCCCACAGATTCACCACCCTCTGACTAAAGAAATTCTTCCTCATCCCCTTCCTAAAAGAACGTCCTTTAATTCTGAGGCTGTGCCCTCTGGTCCTAGACTCTCCCACTAGTGGAAACATCCTCTCCACATCCACTCTATCCAGGCCGCTCACTATTCGGTAAGTTTCAATGAGGTCCCCCCTCATCCTTCTAAACCCCAGTGAGTACAGGCCCAGTGTCTGGGTGGGGGATGGAAGGGCCTGGGCTCCCATCGACTTCACTGGAGACCCTGGGACGATCTTTAATCGGACTTTACTGGACTTTCACCTTGCACTAAATGCTATTCCCTTTATCACGTATGTACACATCTGTATCATGGGTCTTTCCGCTGACTGGATAGACAATAGGTGCAGGAGGAGGCCATTCGGCCCTTCGAGCCAGCACCGCCATTCAATGCGATCATGGCTGATCATTTTCACTGTACCTCGGTACAAGTGGCAATAAACTTAAACATATGTTCTGAAGGAGCGTCTCGACCCGAAATGTCACCAATCCATTTAGACTTAGCTGGTCAGCATGGACTCGGTGGGCCGAAGGGCCTGTGTCTCTAAACTAAAGTCTGCAATGAAGGACGACGTGGAGAAGGACAATAATTGAGATCGAGTCGGTTACAACCACACTCCCAGTTTAGTTTTTGTTTGGCAGAAGTGCTACGGATCGAGTGTCAGGGAAGGTTGACTGGAATCGGTGATTTAATAGGAACCTGAGGTGTAAAGTTTTCACAGAGGATGATGGGTTTAGGGAACGAGCTGCCGGAGGAGGTAGTTGCGGCTGGGACTATCACAACGTTTAAGAAACAGTTAGACAGGTACATGGATAGGACAGGTTTGGAGGGATACGGACCAAGCACAGGCAGGTGGGACTAGTGTAGCTGGGACGTTGGCCGGTGTGGGCATGTTGGGACGAAGGGCCTGTTTCCGTGCTGTGACTATCTTTAGTTGGTTGGAAGAGCCTGTATTCATGTTGTATAATTCTATAAATCTCTGAGGTATTCCTATTTTTCCCCCAAAATAAAAACACAAAGGGGAAATTAGTGTTTCTATGTTGTATGCCTCGCTCAACTTCTCTCTCTCTCCCTCCCCCCCATTTGCCCCCCCCCCATTTGCCCCCCCCCCATTTGTTCTCCCCCCCATTTGTTCTCCCCCCCATTTGTTCTCCCCCCCATTTGTCCCCCCCCCATTTGTCCCCCCCCATTTGTTCTCCCCCCCCATTTGTTCTCCCCCCCCATTTGTCCTCCCCCCCATTTGTTCTCCCCCCCATTTGTTCTCCCCCCCCCCCATTTGTCCCCCCCCCCATTTGTTCTCCCCCCCCATTTGTCCCCCCCCCCATTTGTCCCCCCCCCATTTGTTCTCCCCCCCCATTTGTTCTCCCCCCCCATTTGTCCTCCCCCCCATTTGTTCTCCCCCCCATTTGTTCTCCCCCCCCCATTTGTCGTCCCCCCCCCATTTGTTCTCCCCCCCCCCCCCCCAGTGACCCGATGGCCTGCAACATCCCACTGATGCGTGTGGTACAGTCGGTGAAGCAGACCAAGCGGAAGTCCAGCCAGACGGTGAAGGAGGGCTGGCTGGTTCACTACAGTAACCGCGATGCTCTGGTAATGATATGAACCCGTTTTAGTCGGGCGTGGTGGCACCGCGGTGCCGTGACACGCCGGAGACCTGGGTTCAATCCTCACCCTGTACACAGTTTGTACGTTCTCCCCGTGACCGCGTGCGCTCTCTCCAGCTGCCCCGGTTTCCTCTCGCAATCCAAAGACAAGCGGGTTGGTCGGTTAGTTGACCTGTCAATTGTCCCTGGTACATCGGGATCTCTGGTCAGCAAATATCTGATGGGCCAAAGGCCCTGTTTCCACAATGTAACATAGAAACATAGAAAATAGGTGCAGGAGTAGGCCATTTGGCCCTTCGAGCCTGCACCGCCATTCAATATGATCATGGCTGATCATCCAACTCAGTATCCCGTACCTGCCTTCTCTCCATACCCCCTGATCCCTTTAGCCACAAGGGCCACATCTAACTCCCTCTTAAATATAGCCAATGAACTGGCCTCAACTACCTTCTGTGGCAGAGAATTCCACAGATTCACCACTCTCTGTGTGAAAAAAAACTTTCTCATCTCGGTCCTAAAAGACTTCCCCCTTATCCTTAAACTGTGACCCCTTGTTCTGGACTTCCCCAACATCGGGAACAATCTTCCCGCATCTAGCCTGTCCAACCCCTTAAGAATTTTGTAAGTTTCCATAAGATCCCCCCTCAATCTTCTAAATTCCAGCGAGTACAAGCCGAGTCTATCCAGTCTTTCTTCATATGAAAGTCCTGCCGTCCCAGGAATCAATCTGGTGAACCTTCTCTGTACTCCCTCTATGGCAAGAATATCTTTCCTCAGATTAGGAGACCAAAACTGTACGCAATACTCCAGGTGCGGTCTCACCAATGCCCTGTACAACTGCAGCAGAACCTCCCTGCTCCTATATTCAAATCCCCTCGCTATGAATGCTAACATACCATTCTTCACTGTAGCTCTAATCTAAGAGGTGGTGCAGCGGGTAGACTTGCTGCCTCACAGCGCCAGAGACCCACGTTCCATCCCGACTACGGGCTCCGTCTGTACGGAGTTTGTACGTTCTCCCCGTGACCTGCGTGGGTTTTCTCCGAGATCTTCGGTTTCCTCCCACACTCCAAAGACCTGTGGGTTTCTAGGCTAATTGGCTTGGTGTGTGTGTGTAAATTGTCCCCAGTGTGTGTTGGTGTGCGGGGATCGCTGGTCGGCACGGGCCTGATGGGCCAAAGCGCCTGTTTCCACGACGTTTCTCCAATCTAAGCTAATCTAAACCTCTCGTGTTTCAGAGGAAAAGACATTACTGGAGGCTGGATTGCAAGTGCATCACCCTCTTTCACAACGACACGGGCAACAAGTACTACAAGGTGAGGTGGCATTGGATGGATGTGACCATACTGAAATGGGCAGCAGGCTTCTTATTTATATTCTTACTGTTATTTACCACTCACTTAAACCATGGCTGCTCTGTATTTTAATTCCATTTCCAATCCTCCCTTCCATTGACTCCATCTACACCTCACGCTGCCTCGGCAAGGCCAGCAGCCCAGACCATCACAAACCATCCTCCCTTCCATTGACTCCATCTACACCTCACGCTGCCTCGGCAAGGCCAGCAGCCCAGACCATCACAAACCATCCTCCCTTCCATTGACTCCATCTACACCTCACGCTGCCTCGGCAAGGCCAGCAGCATCATCAAGGACCAGTCTCACCCCCGGCCACCCCCTCTTCTCCCCTCTCCCATCGGGCAAGAGGTACAGAAGTGTGAAAACGCACACCTCCAGATTCAGGGACAGTTTCTTCCCGGCTGTTATCAGGCAACTGAACCATCCTACCACAACCAGAGAGCAGTGCTGAACTACTATCTACCTCATTGGTGACCCTCGGACTATCCTTGATCGGACATTGCTGGCTTTACCTTGCACTAAACGTCATTCCCTTATCATGTATCACTGTAAATGGATCGATTGTAATCACGTATTGTCTTTCCGCTGGCTGGTTAGCACGCAACACAAGCTTTTCACTGTACCTCGGTACACGTGACAATCAACTGAATTAAACCGAAGATAGACACAAAATGCTGGAGTAACTCAGAGGGACAGCCAGCATCTCTGGAGAGAAGGAATGGGTGACGTTTGGTAGGAATCTCTTGAAGAATCTCTCCAGACATGCTGCCTGGCCTGCTTAGTTACTCCAGCTTTTTCTATCTATCTTCGGTATAAGCCAGCACCTGCACTTCCTTCCTACACATAATGCCTCCAGGGTATTTGAGGGACTGTAGAGGGACCTTCACACTACATCTCCCAGGGTATTGATGGGACTATGGAGAGGGATCTTTGCTCCATATCTCTGTAGACCATTTGCTGGGACCATGTAGAAGGTTCTTCACCCTACATCTCCCAGGGTATTTGAGGGAGTGTATTCGGAGATTACATTCGGAGGTGTAATCTACATCTCTCCAGGGTACTGATGAGACCAAGTAGTGGGATCTTCACCCTACATCTCTCCAGGGTATTTGAGGGACTGTAGATGGACCTTCACTCTACATCTCCCAGGGTATTGATGAGACCATGGAGAGGGATCTTTGCTCCATGTCTCTGTGGACCATTTGATGGAAAGATCTTCACTCTACATTCCCAGGGTGTTTGAGGGAGTGTAGATGGAGCTGTACTCTACATTCCCAGGGTACTGATGGGACTAAGTAGATGTACCCTACATCTCCCAGGGTATTTGATTGAGGGGGTGTATTCAAAGCTGCACTCTACATTCCCAGGGTACTGATGGGACTAAGTAGATGTACCCTACATCTCCCAGGGTAGGTGATTGAGGGAGTGTAGATAGATCTTCACTCTGCATCTCCCAGGGTATTGATGGGACCATATAAAGGGAGCTTCACTCTACATCTCCCAGGGTATTGATGGGACCATATAGAGGGAGCTTCACTCTACATCTCCCAGGGTACTGATGGGCCAGGTACCTGCGTTGCATCAACATGGTTGAAGGAGAGGCAAGCCCACCCTCTGCCTGACGACACTGTCTGACATTCGGTGCTCCCTCCCTCCCTCTCTGCAGGAGATCCCTCTGTCGGAGGTGCTGGCCGTGGAACCTGCGGACGACGGCAGCGTCGGTTCCATCCCACACGCGGGCAACCCGCCCTGCTTCGAGATCCGCACGGGCAGCGTGGTCTACTTCGTGGGGGAGAGGCTGCCCGCCGAGCCACTGCCCGGTTCCACCGGCGCGGCCAGCAGAGTGGAGGACGCCAAGGCCTGGGAGAGTGCCGTCCGCCAGGCCCTGAAACCGGTCATCTTCCAGGACACTGCCCACGCCCAGGGCCAGACTCCCCGAAGTAAGCCTGTTAGGCCCGTGTTTACAAAGTGTTTAATGGTCAGCTCAACACATCTACACCAAAACCAAACCTATCAGGAATGGACAAGGGCATTCGATTCAATAGAGAATAGGTGCAGGAGGAGGCCATTCGGCCCTTCGAGCCAGCACCGCCATTCAATGTGATCATGGCTGATCATTCCCACTCAGTACCCCGTTCCTGCCTTCTCCCCATACCCCCTGACTCCGCTATCCTTAAGAGCTCTATCTAGCTCTCCCTTGAATGCATTCAGAGAATTGGCCTCCACTGCCTTCTGAGGCGGAGAATTCCACAGATTCACAACTCTCTGACTGAAAAAGTTTTTCCTCATCTCAGTTCTAAATGGCCGACCCCTTATTCTTAAACTGTGGCCCCTTGTTCTGGACTCCCCCAACATTGGGAACATGTTTCCTGCCTCTAACGTGTCCAACCCCTTAATAATCTTCTATGTTTTACGAAGTGTTAAATGGTCAGCTCGACACATCTACACCAAACCCAAACCTATCAGGAATAGACGAGGCCATTCGATTCAACTTGAGATACCAGCTACCACGACAGATGTGTACAGCAACTCATTCATAGAAACATAGAGAATAGGTGCAGGAGTAGGCCATTCGGCCCTTCGAGCCTGTAAGCACCGCCATTCAATATGATCATGGCCGATCATCCAACTCAGTATCCCGTACCTGCCTTCTCTCCATACCCCCTGATCCCTTTAGCCACAAGGGCCACATCTAACTCCCTCTTAAATATAGCCAATGAACTGGCCTCAACTACCTTCTGTGGCAGAGAATTCCTCTATTTAGGAGGACCAAGAACCCCCCTCCTCACCACCTGGAGGCGCCACCTCTCCAGTGGCCCAGCGCCCACCTCTGCAGAGGGAACATCACTCCACATCTCCCAGGGTATTGGTGGGAGAGTGACGCTCTCTCTACACCTCATTGAGCATTTGATGGGACTGTGTGGAGTGAATTTTCCCCCACGTCTCCCAGGGTATTTGCTGGGACCGTGGAAAACTAGAAGGTTCCTTGTCGAGGGGGCGTTACTCCATACTTCGGGTATGTAATGGAACAATGTAGAGGGGGCTTCACTCCACGTTGCCCAAGACATCTGATGGGACCCTGCGCAGTGAAGACCCCTCCACATCTCCCAGGCTGTTTAATGGGACCATGCAGAGGGAACTTATCCCCCCCTCAAAAAGTTTTTTCCTTCCTCTGGCTTCACAATTCGCAACTCTTCAATCCTCTTGTCTCCCACTTGTCTTTTCATCTCTGGCCTTTGTCCAACCACCTGCCTATCCAACCCCTCCCTCACCTGGATCCACCTATTACAACAGACAACAGGTGCAGGAGGAGGCCATTCGGCCCTTCGAGACAGCACCGCCATACAATGTGATCATGGCTGATCATTCTCAATCAGTGCCCCGTTCCTGCCTTCTCCCCATACCCCCTGACTCCGCTATCCTTAAGAGCTCTATCTAGCTCTCTCTTGAAAGTATCCAGCGAATTGGCCTCCACTGCCTTCTGAGGCAGAGAATTCCACAGATTCACAACTCTCTGACTGAAAGTTTTTCCTCATCTCAGTTCTAAATGGCCTACCCCTTATTCTTAAACTGTGGCCCCTGGTTCTGGACTCCCCCAACATTGGGAACATGTTACCTGCCCTGCTTGGACCCACCTCTCCTCTCTTCCAGCTTTCTAATCCCCCACACTGTCCCACTCCAATCAGTCGGAGGAAAGGTCCCGACCTGAAACGTCACCTATCCATGTTCTCCAGAGATGCTGCCTGACCCGCTGAGTTACTCCAGCACTCTGTGAAACGTCACCTATCCATGTTCTCCAGAGATGCTGCCTGACCTGCTGAGTTACTCCAGCACTCTGCGTCTTTTCGTGTAAACCAGCTTCTGCAGTTCCTTGTCTCTACAAAGATAGCCGCGAAAAGCTAGGGTAACTCAGCAGGACAGGCAGCATCTGTGGAGAGAAGGAATGGGTGACATTTCGTGCCGAGACCCCTCTTCAGACTGAGAGGCAGGGGAGAGGGAGACGCGTTGATAAGGTGTGAAAACTGGAGATCAAAGGGGATGAAGCTCGAGGAAAATGTGGAACAGATCATTGTTAGTGAGGGGGAGGTGACAACGAGGGGTACAATGTATGATTTAATCAGGGGGACGGTCAGGCTGGTCGGAGAACTCGGGTGGGGAAAGCAAGGGTTAAGTTGGAGAAGGCTACAATCAAGATCAAGATGTTGTATCTCTTTGTGAAAATGTTTCTTATCGTTGCAGGACAAGCTTCTATCAACTTCTCCATGGTCAACAGCCAGATTCAGGAGGACGTGGTGAGTGGTGGTGTGTGCCTGCGGTCTCAGACATGTTCATACATGACCGTCGTATGATCTGGCCGGGAGGGCCTGGGGCACAGTACTCCGCTCGGTTACTCCCCCTACTGCCTGTGTTTCTATGTTTCTCTGCTCACTCACCAGAGGGCAGCACCTTGGATTTCAGTGAAGATCCAGGAAAGGGATAGAAACATAGAAAATAGGTGCAGGATGAGGCCATTCGGCCCTTCGAGCCAGCAATGTCATTATGGCTGGTCATCCAAAATCAGTACCCCGTTCCTGCTTTCTCCCCATATCCCTTGATTCCGTTAACCCCAAGAGCCAAATCTAACTCTCTCTTGGAAACATCCAGTGAATTGGCCTCCACTGCCTTCTGTGGCAGAGAATCCCACAGGTTCACAACTCTCTGGGTGGAAAAAGTCAGCCTTAAATGTCCTACCCCTTATTCTTAAACTGTGTGTGGCCCCTGGTTCTGGACTCCCCCAACATGGGGAACAATTTTCCTGCATCCAGCCTGTCCAATCCCTTAAAAAAATTATATGTTTCTATAAGATCCCCTCTCGTCCTTCTAAATTCCAGTGAATACAAGCCCAGTCGACCCATTCTTTCTGCTGTGGACTTTATTCCCAATTAACCAACATGCTTCTCACAAGTGGACAGTGTAGAGAGAGTACACTGTAGAGAACACTGTAGAGAACACTGTAGAGAACACTGTAGAGAACACTGTAGAGAACACTGTAGAGAACACTGGAGAGAACACTGGAGAGAACACTGGAGAGAACACTGGAGAGAACACTGGAGAGAACACTGGAGAGAACACTGGAGAGAACACTGGAGAGAACACTGGAGAGAACACTGGAGAGAACACTGGAGAGAACCTCCCGCGGCGACCGGCGGTCACGGAAGGCCTCCAGTGTCCCCATGGGCACCGCGTGTGCGTGTTCCCTCTCCAGGGACACGCGGGCACGGACGTAACCCCGGAAGAGGGGAGGGCAGCCGACCCCTGTGCGGCCATCGACTACCCGCTGCCTGGACCCGCGAGCGGCCATCTTGGCCAGGCCCAGGAGCAGACCGACAGGGAGACCCCACCCGACCCTCCCCCCTCCTGATCCTCCCTCCCTCTGTACTGGGACCCCAAACATCAGGAGCGTGGGGCTAAAATGGAGCCAGAACTTGAGGAGCAGCCCCTTCAGATACTGGAACAGGGGCTTCAACCTCACGCACTCTGTATACAAACGGTACACGGTCTCTTCCTCACCACAGAAACATCGAAACATAGAAAATAGGTGCAGGAGTAGGCCATTCGGCCCTTCGAGCCTGCACCGCCATTCAATACGATCATCATCTGACAGGCGGCAGACAAGTCCGTGAACCGGCTCAAGTACCTGTTGCAGGCCACAACTCTGTGCAACACTCTTCCCCCCCAGGTCCCCGATGTAAAGGGGGAGGATTCCCTTGCAGACGGGAGGGTGTGGAAGGACATTCCCCCAGTATTTCGCCCATTTGTTCCCTAACCTGTGCAGGCCTGAATCCAAGAATGTGTGTTCAATAGACAATAGGTGCAGGAGGAGGCCATTCGGCCCTTCGAGCCAGCACCGCCATTCAATGTGATCATGGCTGATCATTCTCAATCAGTACCCTGTTCCTGCCTTCTCCCCATACCCCCTGACTCCGCTATCCTTAAGAGCTCTATCTAGCTCTCTCTTGAATGCATTCAGAGAATTGGCCTCCACTGCCCTCTGAGGCAGAGAATTCCACAGATTCACAACTCTCTGACTGAAAAAGGTTTTTCCTCATCTCCGTTCTAAATGGCGGGTGTGGAGGGAACGCTTTGCCAAACTGACCCACGCTGGCCTCTCCCTTTGTAGTTGCCCCTGGAGGCCAGCTCAATGTTGCCTGGGGTCTCTCTGCCCCCTCTGACGGCGAGCGATCTCAGTCCCTGACTCAGGTCTCTCTAGTCCCCATTCTCTTGATTGAATAAAAGACCCGTTGTTGTAGTGTTTGACGTCACAGAGATGTGCTGTGTTTTGGCGTACCAAGGTATCCAAAGAGTCACCACATAAAGGGCGCCGACAGTTACAAAGTATACCCCTTCACCAAACCATTTTTAACGCGTTCCAATTATGGTCCCCCCTTAGTTGTCCTCTGCCAGATCCTCCTTTATTCTCTCCACCCACCCCCACCCCCCCATGAAGTTATCTGTTATGGGGTCTCTCTCCCACCTCTCTCTCTGATATATTGTGTCTCAGACCTCTCTCTCTCTCTCTCTCTCTCCGAAGATCTCGGAGAAAACCCACGCAGGTCACGGGGAGAACGTCTGTACGGAGTTTGTACGTTCTCCCCGTGACCTGCGTGGGTTTTCTCCGAGATCTTCGGTTTCCTCCCACACTCCAAAGACGTGCAGGTTTGTAGGTTAATTGACTGGGTAAAAATGTGAAAATTGTCCCTAGCATGTGTAGGATAGTGTTAATGCGCGGGGATCGCTGGGCGGCACGGGCTCGGTGGGCCGAAGGGCCTGTTTCCGTGCTGTATCTCCAAATCTAAAAAAATCTAAAATCTCTCTCTGGTTCTCTCTCACTAGGATATTGCCACGGTCTACCAGATCTTTGCAGATGATGTCCTGGGGTCTGGACAGTTTGGTATAGTTTATGGAGGTGAGTCTTTCTTCGGCTTGTGTCTGATCGACTCAGAGGCTCATTTGGAGCCCGTTGGTCTGCTGCCAATTTGCTCCACTCCACAGCTCATGAACATCCAGCCCTTTGAACCGGTTCCACCACTCACTTAAACCATGGCTGCTCTGTATTTTAATTCCATTTCCAATCCTCCCTTCCCTCGACTCCACCTCCACCTCGCGCTGCCTCGGCAAGGCCAGCAGCATCATCAAGGACCAGTCTCACCCCGGCCACTCCCTCTTCTCCCCTCTCCCATCGGGCAAGAGGTACAGAAGTGTGAAAACGCACACCTCCAGATTCAGGGACAGTTTCTTCCTGGCTGTTATCAGGCAACTGAACCAGAGAGCAGTGCTGAACTACTATCTACCTCATTGGTGACCCGCGGACTATCCTTGATCAGACTTTGCTGGCTTTGCCTTGCGCTAAACGTTATTCCCTTCTCATGTATCTACACTGTGAATGGATCGATGATAATCATGTATTGTCTTTCCACTGGCTGGTTAGCACGCAACAAAAGCTTTTCACTGTACCTCAGTACACGGGACAATAAACTAAACTGAAACTGATTTTAATTCCGTTTATCTGCCTAACAAACCCTTCAACAATGTAGACTAGTTGAACAATTATTGTTTAATTGATCCCCCTGTTTCAACAGCTGTTTTGCAGGTGGGGGTGTGATTAGCAAGAGTTTTTTTTCCAACCTCCGTCACTCTGTGATGCCCCCGACAATTTCTCTACATATCTTGCGTCCAATATTAAAGGTCTTGAATTGGACGGGTCTTCCAAAGGGCTAGCACGGGCTGGACGGTCTGAGTGGCCTCCCTGGTGTGTGTGTGTAATGGTGACGCCTTGCTCTTGGTTTGCAGGCAAGCATCGAGCGACCAGCCGCGACGTGGCCATCAAGGTGATCGACAAACTGAGGTTCCCGACTAAGCAGGAGAGCCAGCTACGCAACGAGGTAGCCATTCTGCAGGTCAGCAACGGACAGGGTCTCTGTGTCCCCCTCCCCCTCCCGAAACGTCACCCATTCCTTCTGTCCACAGATGCTGCCTGACCCACTGAGTTACTCCAGCACTCTGTGAAACGTCACCTATCCATGTTCTCCAGAGATGCTGACTGACCCGCTGAGTTACTACAGCACTCCCTCTCCCTCTTTCCTTCGTCACTCCCTCCCTCCCTCCCTCTACCTCTTTCCTTCCTTCACTCACTCTCCCCTCTCCATCTCTCCAGGGGCTGAGGCACCCTGGTGTAGTGAACCTGGAGTGCATGTTCGAGACTGTGGAGAAGGTGTTTGTGGTGATGGAGAAGCTGCATGGTGACATGCTGGAGATGATCCTGTCCAGCGAGAAGGGGCGGCTGCCAGAACGCATCACCAAGTTCATGATCACGCAGGTAACCGAGCCCCACAGCACTGTGCAGGCCCTTTGGCCCAACCCTCCCATGCTGACCCACATGCCCCATCTACACCAGTCCCACTTGGCCCATTTCCCTCTAAACCATTCCTATCCTGTACATAATGGCAGGCAGTAACTAGTGGGGTACCGCAAGGCTCGATGCTGGGACCTCAGTTGAAAGACTAGAGCGACTAGGCTTGTATTTAGAAGGATGAGAGGAGATCTTATCGAAACGTATAAGATTATTAAGGGGTTGGACACGTTAGAGGCAGGAAACATGTTCCCAATGTTGGGGGAGACCAGAACCAGGGGCTACAGTTTAAGAATAAGGGGTAGGCCATTTAGAACGGAGATGAGGAAAAACTTTTTCAGTCAGAGTTGTGAATCTGTGGAATTCTCTGCCTCAGAAGGCAGTGGAGGCCAATTCTCTGAATGCATTCAAGAGAGAGCTAGATAGAGCTCTTAAGGATAGCGGAGTCAGGGGGTATGGGGAGAAGGCAGGAACGGGGTACTGATTGAGAATGATCAGCCATGATCACATTGAATGGCGGCGCTGGCTCGGAGGGCCGAATGGCCTCCTCCTGCACCTATTGTCTATTATCTATCTACACTTGCCCCACATCCATCTAAACCTTTGCAGGAAGGAACTGCAGATGCTGGTTTAAATCAGAGGATGGACACAAAATGCTGGAGTAACTCAGCGGGACAGGCAGCATCTCTGGAGAGAAGGAATGGGTGACGTTTCGGGTCGAGACCCTTCAAGACTGATGTCAGGGGAGAGGGCGGGACAAAGCCTGAAGAAGGGTCTCAACCCGAAGCGTCACCCGTTCCTTCTCTCCAGAGATGCTGCCCGACCCACTGAGTTACTCCAGCATCTTGTGTCTATCTACCCTCGAGACCTTTGCTATCGGTGTACGTAGAGTCATACCGCACGGGAGCAGGCCCTTTGGCCCAGCTGGCCCATGCTGACCAACACGCTCCATAACCTCAGAATTAAAGGGCGTTCCTTTAGGAAGGAGATGAGGTGGAATTTCTTTAGTCAGAGTTGTGGTGAATGTATCGCATCCTCAGCGAATAGAGCTGCTCACTGTCTCCATCTAGTGGAATTAAAACTCGTGTTCATAAGTGACAGGGGCAGAACTAGGCCATTCGGCCCATCAGGTCTACGCTACCATTCAATCATGGCTGATCTATCTCTCCCTCCTAACCCCATTCTCCTGCCTTTGTGACTCTGTCGGCGCCCTTTATGTGGTGACTATTTGCACACCTTGGGCGTGCAAGCAAAGAATTTCACTGTGACTTTTAGTTTAGTTTAGCGATGTTGTTGTTGTTGTTGGTCCTTCGGGTTGGAAGATGACCATGACTTCACTTTCAGTTGGAGGATTGGTGACTGTGGGTCCGGAGGTGGCTGGTGAGGCCAATCCGGGCCCGGAAGGCACGCCCACACGTAGGACACAAGTGGATGGGTGCTGCAGTGGAAGTGGAGGTAGCCCGTGCCTTGCGCGCGGTGCGTTTCCTCTGGGCCTCTGCAGTGCGTCTGTTCTCTGCTGCACGGGCTCCTGACCAGTGCAGTTCTTCTCTGTGGTCTCTCGGCCTTGGTGTTATCCAGCAGGGTTCGACTTGTTTTTAGCGCGGAAACAGGCCCTTTCGGCCCACCGGGTCCGCGCCGACCAGCGATCCCCGCACATTAACGCTAGTCCTACACACAGGGGTAGGCCATTTAGAACGGAGATGAGGAAAAACCTTTTCAGTCAGAGAGTTGTGAATCTGTGGAATTCTCTGCCTCAGAAGGCAGTGGAGGCCAATTCTCAAAATGCTTTCAAGAGAGAGCTAGATAGAGCTCTTAAGGATAGCGGAGTCAGGGGGTATGGGGAGAAGGCAGGAACGGGGTACTGATTGAGAATGATCAGCCATGATTACATTGAATGGAGGTGCTGGCTCGAAGGGCCGAATGGCCTCCTCTTGCACCTATTGTCTATTGTCGCTCTAGGGACAATTTGGACATGTACCAAGCCAATTAACCCACAAACCTGGACGTCTTGTTACAGGTGTCAATAAAGTATCATTCATAAAGTATTCGTTCATACACCTGCCCGACCCAGGTACCTGCCTGAGTGTCCCGTGAGCGTCGCGTTGCGTCTCCATTTGTTCTCTCTCTTCATGCTCGTTCTTCAGGCGGCTCCTTCCTCTTGTTTGCACAGATCCTCGTCGCTCTCCGCCATCTGCACTTCAAGAACATCGTGCACTGTGACCTGAAGCCAGAGAACGTGCTCCTGGCCTCTGCTGAACCCTTCCCTCAGGTGGGTGACTGCCCCAACCCCCACCCTTGGAACCACTCACCCCCACCCCCCCCTCAACCCCACCCTTGGAACCACTCACCCCTCCCCCCTCAACCCCATCCCCCCTCACCCCCACCGCCCCACCCTTGGAACCACTCACCCCCCATCACCCCCACCCCCCCCATCACCCCCACCCCCCCCCATCACCCCCACCCCCCATCACCCCCATCACCCCCTTACCCCATCACTCCCACCCCCCATCACTCCCACCCCCCCATCACTCCCACCCCCCCATCACCCCCACCCCCTCATCACCCCCACCCCCCCATCACCCCCATCACTCCCACCCCCCCCATCACCCCCACCCCCCCCATCACCCCCACCCCCCCCATCACCCATCACTCCCACCCCCCCATCACCCCCACCCCCCCATCACCCCCATCCCCCCCCATCACTCCCACCCCCCCATCACCCCCACCCCTGGAACCACTCACCCCCACCCTTGGAACCACTCACCCCTCCACCCTTGGAACCACTCACCTTCCCCCCCCCACACCCCCACCCTCCTCCTCTCATCCACCTTTCCTCCCCCCTCTTGGCCCACCATCCACACCCTCTGTGTCCGTGTGTGTCTCACGCTCTCTCTCCCCCCCCCCCCCCGCGTTCTGCCCCTCTGCCCACAGGTGAAGCTGTGTGACTTTGGCT
The DNA here is from genome assembly GCF_053455715.1 of Rhinoraja longicauda. Taxonomy (NCBI): domain Eukaryota; kingdom Metazoa; phylum Chordata; class Chondrichthyes; order Rajiformes; family Arhynchobatidae; genus Rhinoraja; species Rhinoraja longicauda. The sequence goes on from NC_135993.1 coordinate 1,372,787, forward strand.
TTGCGCGCATCATCGGGGAGAAGTCGTTCCGCCGGTCGGTGGTGGGCACGCCGGCCTACCTGGCCCCCGAGGTTCTGCTCAACAAGGGCTACAACCGCTCGCTGGACATGTGGTCGGTGGGGGTGATCATGTACGTCAGTCTGAGTGGCACCTTCCCCTTCAACGAGGACGAGGACATCAACGATCAGATCCACAACGCAGCCTTCATGTACCCCCCCAACCCCTGGAGACACATCTCGCCTGAAGGTAGGGGCCAGAGTCCCACTAGCCCACACCGGCCAACATGTCCCATCTACACTAGTCCCACCTTGGTCCACATCCCTCCAAACCCGTCCTGTCCATGTACCTGTCTAACTGTTTCATAAATGTTGTGATAGTCCCAGCCCCAACTACCTCCTCCGGCAGCTCGTTCCATACACCCACCACCCTTTGTGTGGAAAAATTACCCCTCAGATTCCTATTCAATCTTTCCCTCTTCACCTTGAACCTATGTCCTCTCTGGTCCTCGATTCCCCAACTCTGGGCAAGAGACTCTGTGCATCGACCCGATCTATTCCTCTCGTGATTTTATTAGAGTTGCTGCCCCACAGCGTTAGAGATGGGACGGTGTGGGGGGGCTACACCCAGTGTTGGGTTGGGGGGAGGGGTGAGGCAGTGCTGTCGGGAGGGGGTCTCGGTACCTGTAGTGGTCATGTCCCTGCGCTGGCAGAGTTGGTGAAACCATGCGTTCCTGTTTTCAGGCATTGACCTCATCAACAACCTGCTGCAGGTGAAAATGAGGAAACGATACAGTGTGGATAAGTCCCTCAGCCACCCCTTCCTGCAGGTAGGCTCGGGGTTGGAGTCGGGGGTTCAGGGGGGGTCGGGGGTTCAGGGGGGGTCGGGGGTTTATGGGGGGGTCGGGGGGGTCAGGGGCGGGGGTGGGGGAGGTCAAGTGTGGGTCAGGCTTTTGGGTCATGGTCAGGGTGGGGGTCAGGGGTTGGAGTCAGGGGTGGTGGGGGGTGGTCAGGCTCAGGGATGGGGGTCAGGCCAGTGGCACGGCTGAACTCGGATGTGGTACATTCACCCCCTCTCCTCAACTTGAGCCCGGCTCGGTGTGGCTTTAGTTTGGCTTATTATCTTGTATTGTGGTGCACTGAAAAGCCCTTTTGTTGAGGAAGGACTACACATAATTACAGTACACAAAATGCTGGAGTGACTCAGTGGGTCAGGCAGCATCTGTGGAGAACATGGATAGGTGACGTTTCACAGAGTGCTGGAGTAACTCAGCGGGTCAGGCAGCATCTCTGGAGAACATGGATAGGTGACGTTTCAGGTCGGGACCCTTCTTCAGTCAGGGGAGAGGGAACCAATAACTGCAGATGCTGATTCAAATGAAGGTAGACACAAAATGCTGGAGTAACTCAGCGGGTCAGGCAGCATCTCGGGAGAGAAGGAAATGGGTGACGTTTCGGGTTGAGACCCTTCTTCAGACTGATGTTAGGGGAGGGGGCGGGCCAAAGATAGGATGTAATAGGAGATAGGAGGACAGTGGGAGAACTGGGAAGAGGGAGGGGAAAGAGAGGGACAGAGGAGCTATCTAAAGTTGGAGAAGTCGATGTTCATACCGCTGGGCTGTTAGCTGCCCAAGCGAAATATCAGATGCTGTTCCTCCAATTTCCGGTGGGCCTCACTATGACAAAGGAGGAGGCCCATGACGGAAAGGTCAGACTGGGAGTGGGAGGGGGAGTTGAAGTGCTCAGCCACCGGGAGATCAGGTTGGTCAATGCGGACTGAGCGAAGGTGTTGAGCGAAGCGATCGCCGAGCCTGCGTTTGGTCTCGCCGATGTAAATAAGTTGACATCTGGAGCAGCGGATACAATAGATGAGGTTGGAGGAGGTGCAGGTGAACCTCTGTCTCACCTGGAAAGGCTGTTGGGGTCCTTGGATGGAGTTGAGGGGGGAGGTAGAGGGACAGGTGTTGCATCTCGTGCGGTTGCAGGGGAAAGTGCCCGGGGTTGGGGTGGTTTGGGTAGGAAGGGACGAGTGGACCAGGGAGTTACGGAGGGAACGGTGTCTGGGGAGGGGATGGGAAGATGTGGCCGGTCGTGAGATGATGGAACAAATAACGACTCTCCCCTCCCCTCCCTCCCCCCCCCCCCCCCCCCCCCCAGGACCACCAGACCTGGCTGGACCTGCGTGAGTTGGAGTGTAAGATGGGTGAGCGTTACTTGACCCATGAGAGTGACGATCGTCGCTGGGAACAGATGTGCCAGAGCCGCCCGATGGAGTTCCCGCCCCACAAGGCCAACAGATTGCCCGCGGCGCCCAGCTGGAGAGAGGACGATGTGCAGGGACTCAGTCACAGAGTCAGCATCCTCTAAACACACTCCCCCCCCCCACCCACCCACCCACCCACCCCCCACACACATCTGGGAAATGTGCTCTCAACACCCCCACCCCTCCCTCTCCCCCCCTTCACCCCTGGGAACCCCAGCTACAGATCGAGAGCAAGGACTGAGTCTCAACGATCAAATCCTACCTCCACCTGGAGGCACCATTGCATCCGGACAAGCGGGCATACTTTCTGTCGTAGGTGTGGGCCAGGGGATTGTAATCTGTCTGCTACTGAGTGTGTGAGAGAGACAGAGAGAGATGGATACGAAGCCAGGACCGTACAAACCCAACTCCAGATTTCTCCCGAAGACAGACACAAAACGCTGGAGTAACCCAGCGGGTCAGGCAGCATCTGTGGAGAACATGGATAGGTGACGTTTCACAGAGTGCTGGAGTAACTCAGCGGGTCAGGCAGCGTCTCTGGAGAACATGGATAAGTGACGTTTCACAGAGTGCTGGAGTAACTCAGCGGGTCAGACAACATCTCTGGAGAACATGGATATATTCTTTTGGGCACTTGGTGTCGTGTTCTCACAGCACAAACCCTACTTTGAGGCACCCCAAATCTTGGATAAATAAATCCCACTCAACTTGCAGTCTTTAGGGAGGAACTGCAGATGCTGGTTTACACCGAAAATAGACACAAAATGCTGGAGTAACTCAGCGGGACAGGTGGTATCTCTGGAGAGAAGGGATGGGTGACGTTTTGGGTCGAGACCCTTCTTCAGACTGAGAGTTGGGGGTGAGAGATGGTGATGTAGAGAGAAATATAGAACAAATGAATGAGATGCAAAAACATGACAATGATAAAGGAAAGGTTTCTTGCATGCTCATGAGATCTGGAATCTTCCTTCCATGTCACGACCAGGGTGGTAATCATTCCATGGTGTTGAGTTGTAGAAGGATATGTCCTCAAAGTGGCCATAAGCTGTTTTTGTTTTTGTTTTTTTTTTAACGTAAATGATAAAGTCTTGTCAAACTTATTTTGCTTTCCACTCCTGCACCCAACTAACACCTAGGAGTCTGCCCGTACGCCCCAGCCCAGCAACCTTCCAATGTGCAGCGGGTAGAGCTGCTGCCTCACAGCGCCAGAGACCCGGGTTCGATCCTGACTACCGGTGCTGCCTGTACAGAGTTTGTACGTTCTCCCTGTGACCTGTGTGGGTTTTCTCCAGGTGCTCCCGTTTCCTCCCACACTCCAAAGATGTCGGCTAATTGGATTCTGTAAAATTGTAAATTGTCCCTTGTGTGTGTAGGATAGTGTTAGTGTGCGGGGATCGCTGGTCGGCATGGACTCAGTGGGCCGAAGGGCCTGTTTCCGCGTTGTACCACTAAACTAAACCAGTAGACTCCAGGACTGTAGATCAGGGGGAAGGGCTCCCATTATAAATGTGCCAATATGTTTCTGAAGTAACTTTTTCATATTTGTGTCTATTTTATTGTACAAATCTGAAATATAAAAGCAGGCTAGTCTTTTATCTGTAGATGCTGTGGATGTTTGGTTAAAATAGTTGTTACTTTTGTGTGTGTGTCATTCTATCCCTGTATTCCATTTATTTTTTACTGATTCTTGCTCAGTATCTGATAGATTCTGTGGTGTGTCTATATGGGTATGCATGTGGGTAAGTTGTGTACAGATGTGTGTGTGTTGTGTGTACACATGCATGTCCATTGTAATGTGTAGAAGGAACCGCAGGTGCTGCTTTAAACACAAGATAGACACAAAATGCTGGAGTAACTCAGTGGGACAGGCACCATCTCTGGAGAGAAGGAATGGGTGACGTTTCGGGTCGAGACTCTTCAGACTGACATTGTGTTCGTGTGCGTACGCATGTGTTTATGTACACATCCATGTGTTTGTGGGCGTGTGTGTACATGTTCATATGTGTGTAAGTGTGTGTACACGTGTGTGTCTCTGTCCACACTTGTCTGTATCCCAGCTGCTGTTTGTCGAGTCTCTGGATGTTTTGCAGAATTTTTTTATATTTGTCGGGAAGTTTCCTTGACCTGTTCAATAAAGAAAAGTGTAAACGTGTCTCCATTGTTGGCTGTCTCGTGTATTTTTTAAAAGACGGGTGGCGCAGCGGGTAGAGCTGCTGCCTCACAGCGCCAGAGACCCGGGTTCGATCCCGACTACGGGCGCCGTCTGTACGGAGTTTGTACGTTCTCCCCGTGACCTGCGTGGGTTTTCCCCCCGAGTTCCTCCCACACTCCACAGATGCACGGTAGCGCAGCGGTAGAGTTGCTGCTTTACAGCGAATGCAGCGCCGGAGACTCAAGTTCGATCCTGACTACGGGTGCTGCACTGTAAGGAGTTTGTACGTCCTCCCCGTGACCTGCGTGGGTTTTCTCCGAGATCTTCGGTTTCCTCCCACACTCCAAAGACGTACAGGTATGTAGGTTAATTGACTGGGTAAATGTAAAAAATTGTCCCTAGTGGGTGTAGGATAGTGTTAATGTACGGGGATCGCTGGGCGGCGCGGACCCGGTGGGCCGAAGGGCCTGTTTCCGCGCTGTATATATATGATATGATATGATATGTACAGGTTTGTAGGCTAATTGGCTTGGTGTAAATGTAAAGATAAATGTCGCAGAGTGTGTGTGTGTAGGATCAGAAAAACATGATCACAATGAACTAATTTAATCCAAATATGGAACCTTCTTTAATCCCTTTAGCTCACTGGCCACCTGTGGGATGAAGGCACCAGGTAAAAACGCGTGTGAATTTACAAGACACGGGGATTTTCAAGAGGGAGTTAGAGTTAGATGTAGCTCTTAGGGCTAACGGAATCAAGGGATATGGGGAGAAAGCAGGAACGGGGTACTGATTTGAGTTGATCAGCCATGATCATATTGAATGGCGGTGCTGGCTCGAAGGGCCGAATGGCCAACTCCTGCACCTATTTTTTTTTTTAGGTTTCTATGTACTGGAATCTTGGTCAAAACACAAAGTGCTGGAGGAAGCCAGTGGGCCAGGCAGCAACTGTGGAGTGGCACGAACCGCTGCGTTACTCCAGCACCTTGGGGTTTGACCAGTCTGAAGAAAGGGTCTCGACACGTCACCCATTCATTCTCTGAAGAGATGCTGCCTGACCCGCTGAGTTACTCTAGTTGATCGTGTCAGAAAATAACTGCAGATGCTGGTACAAATCGAAAGTATTTATTCACAAACTGCTGGAGTAACTCAGCAGGTCAGGCAGCATCTCAGGAGAGAAGGAATGGGTGACGTTCAAGAAGAAGGGTCTCGACCCGAAACGTCACCCATTCCTTCTGGCAACCCTGGGTAGGGCTGGGCATGACTTCAAGAAGAAGGGTCTCGACCCGAAACGTCACCCATTCCTTCTCTCCTGAGATGCTGCCTGACCTGCTGAATTACTCTGGCATTTTGTGAATAAATACCAGCTTATTGTGTCTAAGAAAATAACTGCAGATGCTGGTACAAATCGAAGGTATTTATTCACAAAATGCTGGAGTAACTCAGCAGGTCAGGCAGCTTCTAGGAGAGAGGGAATGGGTGACGTTTTGGGACGAGACCCTTCTTCAGACTGATGTGCTTATTGTGTCTTGTGTTTTGAGTTTTGATTCTGTTTTTAGTTTGTCAACAGCAGAGGGCAGCAAGAAGCCTACTTGAGTCACTACCCATGGAAACTGATTCCTGTCAGAAGGAACTGCAGATGCTGGTTTACACCGATGTTAGACACAAAGTGCTGGAGTAACTCAGTGGGACAGGCAGCATCTCTGGAGAGAAGGAATGGGTGATGTTTCTGGTCGAGACCCTTCTTCAATCTGGTGTGATTAATCCCAGAGTTTGGTTTTCAGGCACAAGGACACATGAATACTTAAGCCATTTAAACATTGATAGCTGGAAAAAACTACTTTCACAGACCCTTGAGATATCTTTAAAATGTATTTCTGGCGGCGCAGCGGGTGGAGCTGCTGCCTCACAGTGCCAGAGACCCGGGTTCAATCCCGACTATGGGTGCTGTCTGTACGGAGTTTGTACGTTCTCCCCGTGACCTGCGTGGGTTTTCTCTGGGTGCTCCGGTTTCCTCCCACAATCCAAAGACGTGCAGGTTTGTAGGTTAATTGGCTTCGGTAAAGATTGTAAATTGCCCCTAGTGTGTGTAGGATAGTGTTAGTGTGCGGGGATCGCTGGGCGGCGCGGACTTGGTGGGCCGAAGGGCCTGTTTCCGTGCTGTATCTCTAAAACTAATCTAAGGTAAATGGTCAACTATTGACAGACCAGCGCAGATCCTAGTTTACAAAGAAAGACACAGAATGCTGGAGTAACTCAGCGGGTCGGGCAGTATCTGTGGAGAACATGGATAGGTGACGTTTCACAGAGTGCTGAAGTAACTCAGCGGGTCAGGCAGCATCTCTGGGGAAAAGGGATATGTGACGTTTCACAGAGTGCTGGAGTAACTCAGCGGGTCGGGCAGCATCTGTGGAGAACATGGATAGGTGACGTTTCACAGAGTGCTGGAGTAACTCAGTGGGTCAGGCAGCATCTCTGGGGAACATGGATAGGTGATATCTTCAGACTGCAGAAGGGTCTCAACGCGAAATGTCACGTATCCATGTTCTCCAGAGATGCTGCCCGACCCGCTGAGTCAGTCCAGCACTGTGTCTCTGTTTCTGTGCCAAGGGAGTGCTGTTGTAACACGGTTGGTGTCTTTGCAGTGATTCCAATGTTCTCTTGGTTGAATGCAGCACAGTGGTGCAGCAGTAGAGTTGCTGCTTTAGGCTAGACATGGATACAGGGCCCTTCGGCCCACCGAGTCTGTACCGACCAGCAATCACCCTGTACACCAGCACTGTCCTACACACAAGGGACAATTTACAGGAGCAAATTAACCTACCAACCTGCACATCTTTGGGATGTGGAAGGAAACTGGAGCACCTGGGGAAACCCACACAGGTCACAGAGAGAACGTACAGACAGCACCCGTAGTCAGGATTGAACCCAGGTCCCTGGTGCTGTGAGGCAGCAACTCTACTGCTGTGCCACCCTAATGACTTGGTTATCTGAAGAAAGGCACAAAATGCTGGAGTAACTCAACGGGACAGGCAGCATCTCTGGAGAGAAGGAACGGGTGGCGTTTCGCGTCGAGACCCTTCTTCAGGTCAGGCAGCATTTCTGGAGAGAAGGAATGGGTGACGTTTCGAGTCGAGACCCTTCTTCAGACTCTTGGTCTGATAACGAGTTAAACGTGGACTGGAGCGATGCAGGGTGTTAGGATTTCAAGGATATGGGTGTTGTGTTACAGTGGCCACACTGCTTACAGATGAAGGATTTGCAGGAAACGGGTAACAGATAGAAGGCAGATAAAGGCCGGCCGGGGACAGGCAGTGGGCCGGAGTTGGCAGCAGCACATCAATAGATTATTGCAACACAATCTCGCCCTCTGCTACGCCAGCCACTGAGAATTCAGCAACAAATCGATCAGGTCACACATCTCCTCTCGGCTTGCCTTTCACTGTGTGTTTGCCTTTGCTGCTTGCTGGCTGTGAAGGCCAGGGTGCGAGCTCAACACTTGGGCAGCAGCCAGGCCCAGCCCTACCTAGGGTTGCCAACTTCCTCACTCGCAAATACGGGACAAAGGGTGACGTCACCGCCCCACGTGCTCACCCAGCCAGCGCCCCACGTGACCTCGCCCAGCCAGCGCCCCACGTGGCCTCACCCAGCCAGCGCCCCACGTGGCCTCACCCAGCCAACGCCCCACGTGACCTCGCCCAGCCAGCGCCCCACGTGGCTTCACCCAGCCAGCGCCCCACGTGGCCTCACTCAGCCAGCGCCCCACGTGGCCTCACCCAGCCAATGCCCAACGTGCTCACCCCGCCCGCGCCCCACGTGGTCTCACCCAGCCAGCGACCACGTGCTCCCGCTCCACCAATGGCGTGTTCACGTGTGGAGGGTTCGCACACTCCCTCGTGCTCGCTCGCCCATCCGCACAATCAGATGCATCCACTTGCACACGCACTTGTTCACATATATTCACGTGGCCTGTCATTTGATAGCAAATATGCACGTATACACGCTCACACTTGCACCAGCACACACACACATACATAACCACGCTCACAAGCACATACACACGCGCACCATTTCACACACTTGCTCACACTCACTCATGCATACCCATGCGCATGCACACACACGCACACTCTCTTGCACCAGCACACATACATAACCACGCACACAAGCACATACACTCTCGCACCAGTGCAAACACTCACTCATATTCGCACATAACCATGTGCATGCGCACTCACACATGCACACTCTCTTGCACCAGCACACACACACACATACCCATCTGCACACACACATTCTCTTGCACCAGCGTGCACACTCACTCACACATACTACATAACCATGTGCATGCACACACACACACACGCACTCTCTTGCACTAGCACACTCACTCACTCACTCTCATACTACATAACCATGTGCACACACACACACACTCTCTTGCACTAGCACACTCACTCACACATACTACATAACCATGCGCATGGACACACTCATACACACACACTCTCTTGCACTAGCGCACACTCTCACACTCACTCATACTACGTAACCATGCACACACTCACGCGCACATGCTCTCTCTTGCACTAATACACACTCATACTACATAACCATGTGCATGCACACACACGTACTACATACCCTTGCACGCACACACACGCACTCTTGCACTAGCACACACACTCATACTACATAACCATGTGCATGCACACACATACACCCACACACTCTCTTGCACTAGCGCACACACACATACATAACCAGCTCGCACACTGATTTCAGTTTGTGAGTTCCATCCCCACTCCAGAGACCTGAGGTGGCAATCTAGGCCGCCACTCCGAGACTGACCTGACGTCTCTCTGTCCCCACCCTAGCGCACTGTCCGAGGTAATGACTTTAGATTTTATATCTGTTCATCAAATCAAACCAAAACAGACTCTCTGGGCCCCTGGTGTCTGGGAGAGTGTTCCGTGTTGAAGTTGGTCGCTGTTCAGTCACTAAAAGCAAACCTTCGCAGGTAGGAAAGTAACAGCACTGGCCATGATTTCAAGACACTGAGTGCACGACATCTTACTACATTTATATAGTGCCTTGGTGAGATAACACCCGGACTATTGAGCGCAGTTCTGCTCTCCTGAACTTTGAATACTCTTTGATCACAATACTCTTTGAAGACAGACACAAAATGCTGGAGTAACTCAGCGGGACGGGTAGCATCTCTGGAGAGAAGGAATGGCTGACGTTTCAGTTCAGACCCTTATAGACAATAGACAATAGGTGCAGGAGGAGGCCATTCGGCCCTTCGAGCCAGCACCGCCATTCAATGTGATCATGGCTGATCATTCTCAATCAGTACCCCGTTCCTGCCTTCACCCCATACCCCCTGACTCCGCTATCCTTAAGAGCTCTATCCAGCTCTCTCTTGAATGCATTCAGAGAATTGGCCTCCACTTGCCTTCTGAGGCAGAGAATTCCACAGAATTCTTCAATCTTCAGTCTATCCCTTTTCTCCAGAGATGCTGCCTGATCCATTGAGTTACTCCAGCACATTGTGTCTTTTTTTTTAAAGTAGTCCAACATCTGCAGATCCTTGTGTGTAAATCGATGTTGGTTTCTTTTCCAACCTTCCATCGCCTCTGATGCTGTTGTTGGAAGCTGGCGAGACGAGGATATGGCTCACAAGCGCCACAACATAGACATTGTGCACACACGGTAAGGTTATGGCTCTTCCTTAAACGCATACAGACTCTGTAGAGATACAAGATACGCCTGCAGTGATGACAAAGAGCTGGCAAAAACAAGGGGGGACTGACAGACACGTTCAAAAAGTGGGAATTACTCCACACCTGGCCTGTGCTTGACAAGGACTTGTGATAGATTTATATCCACAGCACTCGAAACTCCAACTCATTCATCATCTTCCCTGTCTCGCTCTCTGTCTCTCTCTCTGTCTCTCTCTGTCTCTCTCTCTCTGTCTCTCTCTCTCTGTCTCTCTCTCTCTGTCTCTCTCTCTGTCTCTCTCTCTGTCTCTCTCTCTGTCTCTCTCTCTGTCTCTCTCTCTGTCTCTCTCTCTGTCTCTCTCTGTCTCTCTCTCTGTCTCTCTCTCTGTCTCTCTCTCTGTCTCTCTCTCTGTCTCTCTCTCTGTCTCTCTCTCTGTCTCTCTCTCTGTCTCTCTCTCTGTCTCTCTCTCTGTCTCTCTCTCTGTCTCTCTCTCTGTCTCTCTCTCTGTCTCTCTCTCTGTCTCTCTCTCTGTCTCTCTCTCTGTCTCTCTCTCTGTCTCTCTCTCTGTCTCTCTCTGTCTCTCTCTGTCTCTCTCTCTGTCTCTCTCTCTGTCTCTCTCTCTGTCTCTCTCTCTGTCTCTCTCTCTCTCTCTCTCTCTCTCTCTCTCTCTCTCTCTCTCTCTCTCTCTCTCTGTCTCTCTCTCTGTCTCTCTCTCTCTGTCTCTCTCTGTCTCTCTCTGTCTCTCTCTGTCTCTCTCTGTCTCTCTCTGTCTCTCTCTGTCTCTCTCTGTCTCTCTCTGTCTCTCTCTGTCTCTCTCTGTCTCTCTCTGTCTCTCTCTGTCTCTCTCTCGCTCTCTGTCTCTCTCTTTGTCTCTCTCTCTCTGTCTCTCTCTCTCTGTCTCTCTCTCTCTGTCTCTCTCTCTCTGTCTCTCTCTCTCTGTCTCTCTCTCTCTGTCTCTCTCTCTCTGTCTCTCTCTCTGTCTCTCTCTCTGTCTCTCTCTCTGTCTCTCTGTCTGTCTCTGTCTCTCGCTCTCACTCTCTCTGTCTCTTTGGTGTGTGGAAGGAAACCTGTGCAACCGGACAAAACCCACGAGGTCCCAGGGAGAACGTACAAACTTCGTTTGACCCGTAGTCAAAATTGAACCCAGGTCTCTGGCGCTGTGAGGCAGCAACTCTACCACTGCCTGGAAACTCAACACTTGGATAACTTATATTAAACAAAAAATTATATAACTTAATAACCCCAATACAATTTCAAAAAGGGTTGCAACCAAAGACTCTCCATAGTTCATTGTTTAGTTAGAAGCTGTTCCTGAACCTGGAGGTCATGGTTTTCAGGCTCCTGGACCTTCTCCCCGATGGTCGCAGCGAGATGAGAGTGTGGCCAGGGTGGTGTGGGTCAGTGAGAGTGTGGCCAGGGGGGTGTGGGTCAGTGAGAGTGTGGCCAGGGTGGTGTGGGTCAGTGAGTGTGGCCAGGGTGGTGTGGGTCAGTGAGGGTGTGGGGGGGTGGTGTGGGTCAGTGAGAGTGTGGCCAGGGTGGTGTGGGTCAGTGAGAGTGTGGCCAGGGTGGTGTGGGTCAGTGAGAGTGTGGCCAGGGTGGTGTGGGTCAGTGAGTGTGTGGCCAGGGGAGGTGTGGGTCAGTGAGAGTGTGGCCAGGGTGGTGTGGGTCAGTGAGAGTGTGGCCAGGGTGGTGTGGGTCAGTGAGAGTGTGGCCCAGGGTGGTGTGGGTCAGTGAGAGTGTGGCCAGGGTGGTGTGGGTCAGTGAGAGTGTGGCCAGGGTGGTGTGGGTCAGTGAGAGTGTGGCCCAGGGTGGTGTGGGTCAGTGAGAGTGTGGCCCAGGGTGGTGTGGGTCAGTGAGAGTGTGGCCAGGGTGGTGTGGGTCAGTGAGAGTGTGGCCAGGGTGGTGTGGGTCAGTGAGAGTGTGGCCAGGGTGGTGTGGGTCTCTGATGATGCTGGCTGCCTTTTTGAGGCAACGCCTCCTGTAGATCCCTTTGATGGTGGGGGGGTCAGTGTGTGATGGACCGGGCAGTGTGTGGGGGGGTCAGTGCCCGTGATGGACCTTCGATGGTGGGGAGGTCAGGACGTGTGATGGACCGGGCAGTGTCCACCACTCTCTGTAATCTCCTTCATTCCCGGGCGTTTGAGTTGCTGAACCAGGCAGTGATGTAACCGGTCAATGTGCTGTCTACCGTACAACTGCAGACGTTCGAGAGAGTATTTGGTGACATACCCAATCTCCTCGGTCTTCCAGCATGTAGATGTGATGATGGGCTTCACGTTTGCACCAATGTTCTGGGTCCAGGAGAGATCGTCAGAGATATGCAGGTATCACAAAATGCTGGAGTAACTCAACAGGTCAGGCAGCATCTGTGGAGAACATGGATAGGTGACGTTTCACAAAGTGCTGGAGTAACTCAGCGGGTCAGGCAGCATCTCTGGAGAGAGGGAATGGGTGAGGTTTTGGGTCGAGACCCTTCTTCAGACTGACTGATGATCAGAGATATGCATAGCAGCCCCCTAACAAATCACACTTTTTCTGCGCGCTGGATCTAAAGCACTTTAAAAAGAAGATAATTTGGCCCTCGGACATTAGAGACATAGAAAATAGGTGCAGGAGGAGGCCATTGGGCCCCTCGAGCCAGCACCACCATTCAATATGATCATCGCTGATCATCCACAATCAGTGCCCCGTTCCTGCCTTCTCCCCATATCCCTTGATTCTGTTAGCCCGAAGAGCTAAATCTAACATTCTTGTTTGCGTGACCTTGCTGCAGGCAAAATCAAGAAATGTTGGTACTTTTGCCTTCGCCGTTCATGGTATTGAGTATAGACATTTGGGAAGTTACATTACAGTTGGTGAGGCAGCTTTTGGAGTATTGCGTTCACTTTTGGTCAGTCTGCCGTAGGAAGATAGACACAAAATGCTGGAGTAACTCAGCGGGTCAGGCAGCATCTCTGGAGAGAAGGAATGGGTGATGTATTCGGGTCGAGCCCCTTCTTCAGGTCTAACCAGACAGCAGAAAGACAATACATGATTACAATCAATCAGGTGTTCGACAGGGATTTCAGTCTGAAGAAGGGTCTCGAACCAAAACGTCACCCATTCCTTCTCTCCAGAGATGCTGCCTGTCCCGCTGAGTTACTCCAGCACTTTGTGTCGATCTTGTGTCTTAGTAACGCTGAGTTACTCCAGCATCTGCAGTTCCTTCCAGATATATTTCGTCTGCTGTAAGAAGAAGGTCATCAAAAGAATGGAAAGAATGCAGAAAGGTTTTACGAGGATGTTGCCAGGACTCGAGGGCCTTAGCTATGGGGAGAGGTTTATTCTTTGGAGCGCAGGAGGATGAGGGGTGATCTCATAGAGGTGTATAAAATCATGAGGAATAGATCGGGTGAATCCTCAGGGTCATTTATCCAGAGTTGGCTAATCAACCATAGGTTTACGGTGAGGGGGGAAATAGATTTAAAAGGAACCTGACGGGCAACTTTTCCACAGAGTGGGTGTATGGAACGAGTTGCCAGAGGAGGCAGTGGAGGCAGGTAAAATGGAGGCAGGTACAATAACACAATTTAAAAGACATTTGGACAGGTGCATGGATAGGAAAGTTTAGAGGAATATGGGCTAAACACGGGCAGGTGGGACTAGTATATAGAAACATAGAAAATAGGTGCAGGAGTAGGCCCTTCGAGCCAGCACCGCCATTCAATATGATCATGGTTGATCATCCAACTCAGTATCCCGTACCTGCCTTCTCTCCATACCCCCCTGATCCCTTTAGCCACAAGGGCCACATCTAATTCCCTCTTAAATATAGCCAATGAACTGGTTTCAACTACCTTCTGTGGCAGAGAATTCCACAGATTCACCACTCTCTGTGTGAAAAAAAACTTTCTCATCTCGGTCCTAAAAGACTTCCCCCTTATCCTTAAACTGTGACCCCTTGTTCTGGACTTCCCCAACATCGGGAACAATCTTCCCGCATCTAGCCTGTCCAACCCCTTAAGAATTTTATATGTTTCTATAAGATCCCCCCTCAGTCTTCTAAATTCCAGCGAGTACAAGCCTGGTCTATCCAGTCTTTCTTCATATGAAAGTCCTGCCATCCCAGGATAGATGGGGCATCATGGACATGTTGGCCTGAAGGGCCTGTTGCCGTGCTGTATGACGTTCAATGGTTCCCTAGCTCTTTGTTATCATGTGTACTAAGACACAGTGAAATTATTTTTTTGCACAGATCAGTCAGATTATTCAGATTATTGCCATACATAAGTACAATTCCCGGTTACGTAAAGAATGTATGGAAACATCTCACTGAGTCCATATGCTAGAATCGCCAGGTTTTGCGGCCATTTTGAAAGTCCCAGCTGCAGATGGCCATAAAGGCCCATTGCAGCCGACTCTGTGACTCGAAGAACATTAACTGCAGTCAGAAGCTGTTAGGGTGGCACAGCGGGTAGAGTTGCTGCCTCACAGCGCCAGAGACCCGGGTTCAATCCTGACTATGGGTGCTGTCTGTACGGAGTTTGTACGTTCTCCCCGAGACCCGCGTGGGTTTTCTCCTGGAGCTCTGGTTTCCTCCCACACTCCAAAGATCTGTGGGTTTGTAGGTTAATTGGCTTGGTACAAAATTGTAAATTGTCCCTAGTGTGTGTAGGCCAGAGCTAGTCTACGGGGAGATCGCTGGTCGGCACGGTCTCGGTGGGCCGAAGGGCCTGTTTCCACGCTGTATCTCTGGTAAACTAGTGTGCGGGGGGATTGTTGGTCGGCACGGTCTCGGTGGGCCGAAGGGCCTGTTTCCAGGCAGTACCTCTGATCTATAGCAGGCATTACTTGAATGAGACTTTTTCTTTAACAAGAACCAGTTTGAGTTTTTTGTTAATGCATTGAAATGGCAGGTCTACCCTCGGGCTCCAACCTTTACAAAGGCTCGGAAATACTTGTATGTAGCGTGGCGCCCTGTGGAGCTGCTAATCACTGTCATAACGGTACAGTTGTACCTCCACTTCGCTCTGTAACTGGACCCCACGAGATGGCAATGCCACTTTACAGAGGGGCACCATGTGGTCGAGCAATGTTGGCACAAAAACCTGGAGTAACTCAGCGGGTCAGGCAGCATCTGTGGAGAACATGGATAGGTGACCTAATCTGAGGAAAGACATTCTTGCCATAGAGGGAGTACAGAGAAGGTTCACCAGATTGATCCCTGGGATGGCAGGACTTTCATATGAAGAAAGACTGGATAGACTCGGCTTGTACTCGCTGGAATTTAGAAGAATTTAGAAGATTGAGGGGGGATCTTATAGAAACAGGCTAGGGTTGGACAGGCTAGATGCAGGAAGATTGTTCCCGATGTTGGGGAAGTCCAGAACAAGGGGTCACAGTTTAAGGATAAGGGGGAAGTCTTTTAGGACCGAGATGAGAACGTTTTTTTCACACAGAGAGTGGTGAATCTGTGGAATTCTCTGCCACAGAAGGTAGTTGAGGCCAGTTCATTGGCTATATTTAAGAGGGAGTTAGATGTGACCCTTGTGGCTAAAGGGATCAGGGGGTATGGAGTGAAGGCAGGTACGGGATACTGAGTTGGATGATCAGCCATGATCATATTGAATGGCGGTGCAGGCTCGAAGGGCCGAATGGCCTACTCCTGCACCTATTTTCTATGTTTCTATGTTTCACAGAGTGCTGGAGTAACTCAGCGGGTCAGGCAGCATCTGTGGAGAACATGGATAGGTGACGTTTCACAGAGTGCTGGAGTAACTCAGCGGGTCAGGCAGCATCTGTGGAGAGAAAGGAATAGGTGACGTTTCGGATCGAGACCCTTCTTCAGTCTTCAGTCTATTCCTTTTCTCCAGAGATGCTGCCTGACCCGCTGAGTTACTCCAGCACTCTGTGTCTATCTTCTTATCTCAGCAGTCTGTGTTAATTGACTGAAGAAGGTTCCCAACCCGAAATATCACCTATCGATGTTCTCCAGAGATGCTGCCCCACCTGCTGAGTTACTCCAGCATTTCGTGTCTATTTCGTGCATTAAAGGACAGTGTCTTTTTTTTAGTAAACCTGCATCTGCAGATCCTTGTGTCCAAATTAATGTTGGTTTCCTTGCCAATCTTCCTCAGCGGGTCAGGCAGCACTTCTGGAAAAAGGGAATAGGTGACGTTTCGGGTCGAGACCCTTCTTCGGACTAGCAATGTGCCTCTTTATCAGTGGCCTCAGCTGTCTGACTCCAATGATGCGTGGGTCATCGAGACTGGATAAAGTTTCTCAGAGATTCTTACAGAGAGGGTCAAGTATTCGATGAGTGGGTGGACAGTGGAATGGATGGATGGCAGTGATGGACGCGCACAGTCTCTTGCCCAGAGTAGGGGAATCATGGACCAGTGGACATAGGTTCAAGGTGAAGGGGAAAAGATTTAATAGGTATCTGAGAGGGTAATTTTTTCACATAGAGGGTGGTGGGTGTGTGGAACAAGCTGCCAGAGGAGGTAGTTGAGGCTGGGACTATCCCAACATTTAAAGTACAGTTGGACAGGTACATGGATAGGACAGGTTTGGAGGGATATGGACCAAGCGGAGGCAAGTGGGACTAGTGTAGATGGGACATGTTGGCAAGTTGGGCTGAATGGCCTGTTTCCACGCTGTATCACTGTGATTCTATGAGGGTCAAGGGTTTGTTGATTGATGTACAGCACATAGTGAGCAGAGTAGAGTGTGTCTTAAGTTCATAAGTAATAGGAGCAGAATCAGGCCATTCGGCCCATCAAGTCTACTCTGCCATTCAATCATGGCTGATCTATCTCTCCCTCCCAACCCCAATCTCCTGCCTTCTCCCCATAACCCCTGACATCCGTAGGAATCAAGAATCTATCCATCTCTGCCTTAAAAATATCCACTGACTTGACCTCCACAGCCGTCTGTAGCAAAGAATTCCAAAGATTCACCGCCCTCTGACTAGGTATGTAGGTTAATTGGCTGGGTAAATGTAAAAATTGTCCCTAGTGGGTGTGGGATAGTGTTAATGTGCGGGGATCGCTGGGCGGCACGGACTTGGTGGGCCGAAAAGGCCTGTTTCCGGCTGTATATATATGATAATGATAATGATAATAAAGAAATTTCTCCTCATCTCCTTCCTAAAAGAACGTCCTTTAATTCTGAGGCTGTGACCTCTAGTCCTAGACTCTCCCACTAGTGGAAACATCCTCTCCACATCCAGGCCGCTCACTATTCGGTACGTTTCAATGAGGTCCCCCCTCATTCTTCTAAACTCCAGCGAGTACAGGCCCAGTGCCCACAAACGCTCATCGTACGTTAACCCACTCATTCCTGGGATCATTCTCGTAAACCTCCTCAGGACCCTCTCCAGGGCAAAGTGTTTTTTGACACTCCAGCCCTGTACAGGCAGTATCAGTGATAAGCCCTGGGCCGACACCACCCCTCCTCTGTGTGAAATCTATCTCCGTTGCTTTGCGCCACAATCTGGCCTCTCATCAAGTGTCCCAGGGAACAATGTGGAAAAAAATCCCACCGCGATAACTGATCCCTTAAAGCCAGAGCTGTCAAAGATATAAATTATGTAGGAAGGAACTGCAGATGCTGGTTTAAACCGAAGATAGACACAAAATGCTGGAGTCACTCAGCGGGACAGGCAGCATCTCTGGAGAGAACGTCTGAAGAAGGGTCTCGACCCGAAACGCCACCCATTCCCTCTCTCCAGAGATGCTGCCTGTCCCGCTGAGTTACTCCAGCGTCTTTGCGTCTATCTAAAGTTGTAAATTACACACCTCTGACTAAACAACAAGGGGCCAAGTGAAATCATGAGGCCTCTTTATAACAGTATAACAGTATAACAGTATAACAGAACTTTATTGTCATTCGGTATAAATACCGAACGAAATTTCAGCAGTCACAAGACACAGCAAAAAAGAAAAGAACACAGGACACCCGACCCCAACACCAACATCCATCACAGTGACTCCAAACACTCCCTCACTGTGATGGAAGGCAACAAAACTTCCACTCTCTTCCCCCCGCACCCACCTACTTTACCCCCTGCTATACACTCAGAGCCGTAGAGTGTCACAGCACGGAAACAGGCCCTTCGGCCCAAATTGCCACAGCCTCAGAATTAAAGGGCGTTCTTTTAGGAAGGAGATGAGGAGAAATTTCTTTAGTCAGAGGGTGGTGAATCTGTGCCACAGAATTCATTGCCACAGAAGGCTGTGGAGGCCAAGTCAATGATTTAGATTTTTTTAGATTTAGAGATACAGCGCGGAAACAGGCCCTTCGGCCCACCGGGTCCGTGCCGCCCAGCGATCCCCGCACATTAACACTATCCTACACACACTAGGGACAATTTTTACATATTACCCAGTCAATTAACCTACATACCTGTACGCCTTTGGAGTGTGGGAGGAAACCGAAGATCTCGGAGAAAACCCACGCAGGTCACAGGGAGAACGTACAAACTCCGTACAGACGGCACCCGTAGTCAGGATCGAACCTGAGTCTCCGGCGCTGCATTCGCTGTAAGGCAGCAACTCTACCGCTGCGCCACCGTGCCGCCCTATGGATATTTTTAAGGCTGAGATAGATAGATTCTTGATTAGTACGGGTGTCAGGGGTTATGGGGAGAAGGCAGGAGAATGGGGTTAGGAGGGAGAGATAGATCAGCCATGATTGGATGGCGGAGTAGACTTGATGGGCTGAATGGCCTAATTTTACTCCTATCACTTATGACCTTTTCTGGAGAGTCAATGACCAAATTTTACAATGACCCACTGCAGACTGCATTGGACTTTATCTTGCAGTAAACGTTTACCCTTTATCTTGTAACTGTGCACTGCGGATGGCTTGATTGTAACCATGTACAGTCTTTCCGCTGACTGGATAACATGCAACAAAAGCTTTCCACTGTACCTCAGTACACGTGACAATAATCAACTAAAATCTAAACTAAAATTATTTCTTGCTGCACCTTAACAGGGCCGGTAAACACAATGACACGGTGGCGCAGCGGTAGAGTTGCTGCCTTACAGTGAATGCAGCGCCGGAGACTCGGGTTCGATCCTGACTATCTGTACGGAGTTTGTACGTTCTCCCCGTGACCTGCGTGGGTTTTCTCCGAGATCTTCGGTTTCCTCCCACACTCCAAAGGCGTGCAGGTATGTAGGTTAATTGGCTTGGTAAATGTAAAAATTGTCCCTAGTGTGTGTAGGATAGTGTTAATGTGCGTGGATTGCAGGGCGGCGCGGACTCAGTGGGCCAAAGGGCCTGTTTCCACTCTGTATCTCTAAATCTAAATCTAAAATCTAATGACACACTCAGATTCCTCGCAGTTGTTATCAAGCTACTGAACTGTCCTCTCCCAACTGCCCTTGGTTAGGGATCGACTTCAGGAGCTCCAACGGCAGGAGTTTCGACCGCCCCGATTGCAGGAGTTTCGATCGCCCCGATCGCCGAAGGCTTGATCGCCCCGATCACGGGAACTTCAACCGCCCCGACTGCGGATGGTTCGACTGCCCCGACCGCTGGAGAAAAGGAGGGAAGAAGATAATTCTCTGCCTCAGAAGGCTGTGGAGGCCAATTCTCTGAATGCATTCAAGAGAGAGCTAGATAGAGCTCTTATGGATAGCGGAGTCAGGGGGTATGGGGAGAAGGCAGGAACGGGGTACTGATTGAGAATGAGCAGCCATGATCACATTGAATGGCGGTGCTGGTTCGAAGGGCCGAATGGTCTCCTGCACCTATTGTCTATTGTCTATTGTCTATTGTTTAATACGTCATTGCCTTCTATCACAGTGTGCTGTGGTGGATGTTTATGTTAATTTCTATGTAGTTGTGTGTCTTGTTGCTTTTTAGGTGGGACAGTGTGGCAAATCAAATTCATTGTATGTCTAATAAATTAATTACAGTTACAATTACAATCAGCTAGAGTGTGGTCCTGACCTCCCATCTATCTACCACACTTGATCTATCTAAATTGGACTGTATCAGCCCACTTATATCTTGCACTAAATGTCGTGCCTTTTATGTGGAAGCTGTGGACAGTTTGATTGTATTAACGTATAGTTTTTTTCTCAGATTGGATGACACACAAATTAAAGCTTTCCACTCTACCTTGATGCATGTGACTATAAACCAAGGGCGGCACGGTGGCGCAGCGGTAGAGTTGCTGCCTTACAGCGAATGCAGCGCCGGAGACTCAGGTTCGATCCTGACTACGGGCGCCGTCTGTACGGAGTTTGTACGTTCTCCCCGTGACCTGCGTGGGTTTTCTCCGAGATCTTCGGATTCCTCCCACACTCCAAAAACATACAGGTATGTCAGTTAATTGACTGGGTAAAATGTAAAAATTGTCCCTAGTGTGTGTAGGATAGTGTTAATGTGCGGGGATCGCTGGGCGGCACGGACCCGGTGGGACGAAGGGCCTGTTTCCGCGCTGTATCTCTAAATCTAAATCAATTGAAACTAGACTAATTAAAATTCTTCCTGCCAAGTTGGACAATTTCACATCATCGCATGTTATTGTCCAGTTTGTTCAGGATAACCTATCCCATCGTTTAAGAAACAATTAGACAGGTGCATGGATAGGACAGGTTTGGATGGGATACGGACCAAGCGCAGGCAGGTGGGACTAGTGTAGCTGGGGCATGTTGGCCGGTGTGGGCAAGTTAGGCCGAAGGGCCTGTTTCCACACTGTATCACTCTATGACTCTATAACCTGATTCATGTATTACAAAATCCCAAAGGCTCTATTAATCTGCCATCTGAAGAGTTTTCAATGAAGCCCAGTAATTTGGGAGCCTAGTGGGATCGGAGTCTGTGGCCGATACTAAGACTTCATTAGTCGTGCGCTCCCTGTTTAACAAGGGAGACAAGGGCTTCCGTCTCTCAAAGGCTCTCTCATATTTCTGAAATAAAATTGTTCAAACACACTTTACATTGAGTGCAAGCATTTAAACCCTTATTGATCACGGTAAGTGCATAAGTGATAACATGTTTCACCGCAAGGAACTGATTGCGCGACGGTGCTTTCAAGATATTGAATGTGCAAGTTGCTGGGCTGTGAAATGGGGGCCTTATTGATCGCCCCCTCCAACTGCTTTTGGACGCTAACACTCAGGACCTTAGAGGTCAGGGGGATGGGAAGGAACTTGAAATTCAACACCGTGCCAATGACCGTTTGCTGACATGGAGGAAGGAACTGCAGATGCTGGTTTAAACCAAAGATGGACACAAAAAGACACACCAAGTAACTCAGCGGGTCAGGCAGCATCTCTGGAGAGAAGGAATGGGTGACGTTTTGGGCCGAGTCTGAAGAAGGGCCTCGACCCGAAACGTCACCCATTCCTTCTCTCCAGAGATGCTGCCTGTCCCGCTGGGTTACTCCAGCGTTTTGTGTCTCTCTTCGGTGTAAAACAGCATCTGCAGTTCCTTGCTACACAGCTCGTTCTTATAAATTCCCTTTCACAACTTTTAGGATCAAGAGTCAAGAGAAAAAGTCAAGAGCATTTAATTGTCACGTGTTCAGAGCAATGAATTTGCAGAGTCCCACCCCGGCCACTCCCTCCTCTCCCCTCTCCCATCGGGCAAGAGGTGCAGAACTGTGAAAACGGACACCTCCAGATTCAGGGACGGTTTCTTCCCCAAGATAGACAAAGAGTGCTGGAGTAACTCAGCGGGTCAGGCAGCATCTGTGGAGAGCATGGATAGGTGACGTTTCACAGAGTGCTGGAGTAACTCAGCGGGTCAGGCAGCATCTGTGGAGAGCATAGATAGGTGACGTTTCACAGAGTGCTGGAGTAACTCAGCGGGCCAGGCAGCATCTGTGTAGAACATGGATAGGTGACGTTTCAGAGTGCTGGAGTAACTCAGCGGGTCAGGCAGCATCTGTGGAGAACATGGATAGGTGACGTTTCACAGAGTGCTGGAGTAACTCAGCAGGTCAGGCAGCATCTGTGGAGAACATGGATAGGTGACGTTTCACAGAGTGCTGGAGTAACTCAGCAGGTCAGGCAGCATCTGTGTAGAACATGGATAGGTGATGTTTCAGAGTGCTGGAGTAACTCAGCGGGTCAGGCAGCATCTGTGGAGAACATGGATAGGTGACGTTTCACAGAGTGCTGGAGTAACTCAGCGGGTCAGGCAGCATCTTGGGAGAGAAGGAATGGGTGACGTTTCGGGTCAAGACCCTTCTTCAGACTGATGTCAGGGGAGGGGGCGGGACAAAGATAGGATGTAGTAGGAGACAGGAAGACTAGTGGGAGAACTGGGAAGGGGGGTTGGGAAGAGAGGGAGAGAGAAACTACCTGAAGTTAAAGGAGTCACTGTTCATACCGCTGGGGTGTAAACTGCCCAAGCGAAATATGAGATGCTGTTCCTCCATTTTGTTTCTACACATCAACAACTAGAAGCAGTCCAGACATCCCATCTACCTCATTGGAGATCCTCGGTCTACCTTTAATCGGACTTTACTGGACTTTACCTTGCACTAAACGTTATTCCCTTTATCCTGCTTCTGTGCACTGTGGACGGCTCGATTGTAATCATGTATTCTCTTTCTGCTTTCAACAAAAAGCTTTTCACAGTATCTCGGTACACGTGACAATGAGTTAAACTAAACTCCCCCACCCCAGCTGTCGTACTAGTTTCACTATCGTCCTGTTGAGCTTCACTGTCTGTATAATTCATTATCACCTATTCCACAGGCAACAATAGACCATTGTGGGCTCCACCTTTACTTGATCATCGTTACTTTTTATATATCTTTTATTCAATTTTTCTATGTACCGTCTATATCTCTCGTTCCCCTCTCCACTGACTCTGTCAGAAGAAGGGTCTCGACCCGAAACGTCACCTATCCCTTCTCTCCAGCACTCTGTGAAACGTCACCTATCCATGTTCCCCAGAGATGCTGCCTGACCCGCTGAGTTACTCCAGCACTCTGTGAAACATCACCAATCCATGTTCCCCACAGATGCTGCCTGACCCGCTGAGTTACTCCAGCACTCTGTGAAACGTCACCTATCCATGTTCCCCAGAGATGCTGCCTGACCCGCTGAGTTACTCCAGCACTCTGTGAAACATCACCAATCCATGTTCCCCACAGATGCTGCCTGACCCGCTGAGTTACTCCAGCACTCTGTGAAACGTCACCTATCCATGTTCTCCACAGATGCTGCCTGACCCGCTGAGTTACTCCAGCACAATAACACACAGATAAATATCTCATAATCATAAATACAATAAATTAATAATCGTAAAGAGGAGGTACGGACACTTTTGAAAAATATAAAAGTGGATAAGTCTCCAGGTCCTGATAGGATATTCCCTAGGACATTGAGGGAAGTTAGTGCAGAAATAGCAGGGGCTATGACGGAAATATTTCAAACGTCATTAGAAACGGGGATGGTGCCGGAAGATTGGCGCATTGCGCATGTTGTGCCTTTGTTTAAAAAAGGTTCTAAAAGTAAACCTAGCAATTATAGACCTGTTAGTTTGACGTCTGTGGTGGGAAAATTAATGGAAAAGATACTTAGGGACAATATATATAATTATTTGGATAATCAAGGCCTGATTAGAAACAGTCAACATGGATTTGTGCCTGGAAGGTCATGTTTGACTAATCTTCTTGAATTTTTTGAAGAGGTTACCAGGGAAATTGATAAGGGCAAGGCTGTGGATGTTGTCTATATGGACTTCAGTAAGGCATTTGACAAGGTTCCACATGGAAGGTTGATTAAGAAGGTTAAATCGTTGGGTATTAATAGTGAGGTTGCAAGATGGATTCAACAATGGCTGAATGGGAGATACCAGAGGGTAACGGTTGACAATTGTATGTCAGGTTGGAGGCCAGTGTCTAGTGGAGTGCCCCAAGGATCTGTGTTGGGTGCACTGTTGTTTGTCATTTACATTAATGATCTGGATGATGGTGTGGCAAATTGGATTAGTAAATATGCAGATGATACTAAGATAGGTGGTGTAGTTAATAATGAAGTAGATTTTCAAAGTCTACAGAGAGACTTGGGCCTTTTGGAAGGGTGGGCTGAAAGATGGCAGATGGAGTTTAATGCTGATAAGTGTGAGGTGCTGCATTTTGGTAGGACAAATCAAAATAGGACGTACAGGGTAAATGGTAGGGAATTGAGGAATGCAGTGGAACAGAGGGATCTGGGAATAACTGTGCATTGTTCCCTGAAGGTGGAATCTCATGTGGATAGGGTGATGAAGAAGGCGTTTGGTATGCTTGCCTTTATAAATCAGAGCATCGAGTATAGAAGTTGGGATGTAATGTTAAAATTGTACAGGGCATTGGTGAGGCCGAATCTGGAGTATGGTGTGCAGTTCTGGTCGCCAAATTATAGGAAGGATGTCGACAAAATGGAGAGGGTACAGAGGAGATTTACTAGAATGTTGCCTGGGTTTCAGCACTTAAGTTACAGAGAGAGAGAAAGGTTGAGCAGGTTGGGTCTTTATTCTTTGGAGCGTAGAAGGTTGAGGGGGGACTTGATAGAGGTTTTTAAAATTTTGAGAGGGACGGACAGAGTTGACGTGGGTAGGCGTTTCCCTTTGAGAGTGGGGAAGATTCCAACAAGGGGACATAGCTTCAGAATTGAGGGACAAAAGTTTAGGAGTAACATGAGGCGTAACTTCTTTACTCAGAGGGTGGTGGCTGTATGGAATGGGCTTCCGGTGGAAGTGGTGGAGGCAGGCTCGATTTTATTATTTAAGAGTAAATTGGATAGGTATATGGATAAGAGGGGATTAGAGGGTTACGGTCTGAGTGCAGGTAGATGAGACTAGGTCAGGGAGAGTGGTCGGCGTGAACTGGAAGGGCCGAACGGGCCTGTTTCCGTGCTGTAGTTGTTATATGGTTATATGGTTATATGGTAATATTAGCTGATGATCTTAAGATCCTAAGTTATAGGAGCAGAATTAGGCCATTCGACCCATCAAGTCTCTCCGCCATTCAAGTAAATTTCCCCGGTGTGGGACAAATAAAGGAATATATATATTATTATTATTATTATTATTATTATTATTATTAATCATGGCTGGTCCATCTCTCCCTCCCAATAGGGTTGGCCAACTTCCTCGCTCCCAAATACGGGACAAGGTGACGTCACCACCCCGCGCCCCGCGTGACCTCACCCAGCCAGCGGCCACGTGCTCCCGCTCCACCAATGGCGGCCGCCATTGGTGGAGCGGGAGCACGTGGCCGCTGGCTGGGTGAGGTCACGTGGGGCGCGGGGCGGTGACGTCACCCGTATTCGGGAGTGAGGAAGTTGGCAACCCTATTAATACGGGACAAGGGCGGTCCCGTACGGGACAAACTAATTTAGCCCAAGACACGGGATGTCCCGGCTAATACGGGACAGTTGGCAACCCTACCTCCTAACCCCGTTCTCCTGCCTTCTCCCCATAACCCCTGACACCCGATTTGCGCATATTATGCCTGATTTTGCTCTGGTTTATTTTCACCCACATGTTTAGACCGTAATGTTGTATCCTTATTGTTTTGATGTGTTTACGCTTTATTCTTAATTGTTAACTGTATGTTTGTGTTGCCGTTTATGAGCGGGGCACCAAGGCACATTCCTTGTACGTGCACATACTTGGCCAATGAACTTATTCATTCATTCGGGCGGCACGGTGGCGCAGCGGTAGAGTTGCTGCCTTACAGCAAATGCAGCGCCGGAGACTCAGGTTCGATCCTGGCTACGGGCGGCGTCTGTACGGAGTTTATACGTTCTCCCCGTGACCTGCGTGGGTTTTCTCCGAGATCTTCGGTTTCCTCCCACACTCTAAAGACGTACAGGTTTGTAGGTTAATTGACTGGGTAATATGTAAAAATTGTCCCTAGTGTGTGTAGGATAGTGTTAGTGTGCGGGGATCGCTGGGCGGCGCGGACTCGGTGGGCCGAAGGGCCTGTTTCTGCACTGTATCTCTAAATCTAAAAAAAATCTGAATTCATTCATTTATTCATTAGTGCAAAACCCTGAATGCCGGGCTGCCAATGGATGATTTTATGTTGCAAAATAGGAGAGGACTTTAGCCCGTTTGACCACAGCAAGATCCCGCAAACAGCAGCGATGAGCCGAGAGGATATTCTTGCAGCAAATGGGGTCTGACAGATATTACAGTGAGCAGACGGAGTGTCGTTGAAGGAGATTGATGGCGTGCTTGTGTGTGGATGTTACTTCGGTAGCAGCGGAGATTGAAAGCCGATACGGCAGGCCGATAACATTTCCTGCTCACAGGCAAAACTCTGCGTCCCGTCACCTTGGGGGCCAGGGCTGATGTCAACGGAGTTTAAGAGTGCCGTGTCTGCTTTCACTGTTGACCTTGCTTGCTGGCTTATCTCCCTGCTACACCGGCCCACTCCCATGAGGGTATCGACACCCGTGGGCAAAGATTCCCCTCAAGTAGGGGTCCCATCTGTCCCGTATTGGCCGGGACATCCTGTATTTTGGGCTAAATTGGTTTGTCCCATACGGGTCCGCCCTTGGCCCGTATTAGGCCCGTCGGCTGGGACAGTGTAGGCCCGGACAGTGTAGGCCCGGACAGTGTAGGCCCGGACACTGGAGGCCCGGACACTGGAGGCCCGGACACTGTAGGCCCGGACACTGTAGGCCCCGACACTGTAGGCCCGGACACTGTAGGCCCGGACAGTGTAGGCCCGGACACTGTAGGCCCGGACACTGTAGGCTAATGGAGTGTGTTCGCTTAACGGAGGTTGCGTAGCAACCCGCCTCCCGGCCCAGGCGGCCGCCGTTGGTGGAGCGGGAGCACATGGCCGCTGGCTGGGTGAGGTCACGTGGGGCGCGGGGCGGTGACGTCACCTTTTGTCCCGTATTTGGGAGTGAGATAGTTGGCAACCACTACCCCTCAGTCAAGGCTTCAGTGTTCCGCTTTACAGTGGAAACAAGAGGCACAAAGTGTAATCCACGGCTTCATAAGTGACAGGAGCTGAATTAGGCCATTCGGCCCATCAGGTCTACTCTGCCATTCGATCATGGCTGATCTCTCAATCTGAAGAAGGGTCTCGACCCGAAACGTCACCTATCCATGCTCTCCAGAGATGCTGCCTGACCCGCTGTGTTACTCCAGCACTCTGTGAAACGTCACCTATCCATGTTCTCCAGAGATGCTGCCTGACCCGCTGAGTTACTCCAGCACTCTGTGAAACGTCACCTATCCATGTTCTCTACAGATGCTGCCTGACCCGCTGAGTTACTCCAGCGTTTTGTGTTGACATTGCTAGACCACCTGGTCCCCTAACATGCTGACTAGTGACGACGCTTCTAGTGCCCCTCTGTAAAGTGGCATTGCCTTTACGTAGGCTCAGGTTACACAGCAAAGTGGAGATACAACTGTGGCGCGGATCGGTTTCATTAAGTGAGTCCACTTTGCAGCGCTGAGTTCCCTTACCCTGGAGATAACCTGTCTCCAAGGCCCATTTAATATTCATTCTCAGCAACAGTACACTCTGTGGTAAGCTTCAACGGTTGACTTTCACATTTGCATTTGTGGCTTTTGAATGACAATTGAGATTTTTTTTAAAAGCTGGTTTTACGTCTTAACATTTTCTCTGAAATGGCTCGATTTTAATTCATAAGATCATAAGCTCATGATGCCAAGTTAAAGTAATCTCCTCTGCCCAAGGTGTTAGAGATCATGGGGAGAAGGCAGGAGAATGGGGTTAGGCCATAAGGTCATAGGTAATGGAGCAGAATTAGGCCATTCGGCCCATCAAGTCTTCTCCAGCATTTAATCATGGCTGATCTAATCAAGAATGTGTTAGATATAGCTCTTAAGGCTATCGGAATCAAGGGATATGGGGAGAAAGCAGGAACGGGGTACTGATTCTGGATGATCAGCCATGATCACATTGAATGGCAGTGCTGGCTCGAAGGGCTGAATGGCCTCCTCCTGCACCTATTTTCTATGTTTCTATGTGAACAATGAATTCCACAGATTTACCCCCCCTCTGGCTAAAGAAATTCCTCCTTGTCTCCATTCTGGGTCCATTTATGAGAAAACTTTTTTTAAATTCACCACTTCCTTCTTCTCCCCATTGGTGAACTTCCCTCTGCATCTTTGGTACATGTTCACTCGCCAATGGAAGTAGTCTTTCATTATTAACTGCAATGCGTTTGGGATGCCTTTCCCAGACCAACCATTTATTATATCAGGTGCGTCAATAAATAATTATTCTTATTCCTTGTCGTTCTTGTGAGACCCTGGTACATCTTTCCCAAGGGTATAACTTGACAGTGCGAGGTGTAGGCTGGGAATGGAGCCTGTAGGAAGGAACTGCAGATGCCGGTTTACACCAAAGATAGACACAAAATGCTGTCCCTTTCACACCTTTTGTGCTCTTTGTACCCTTCCATATCTCTGTGGAAGTCATCTCCCCCGACTCCCAATCTGAAGAAGGGTCTCGACCCGAAAAGTCACCATTCCTTCTCTCCAGAGATGCTGCCTGACCCGCTGAGTTACTCCAGCACTCTGTGAAACGTCACCTATCCATGTTCTCCACAGATGCTGCCTGACCCGCTGAGTTACTCCAGCACTCTGTGAAACGTCACCTATCCATGTTCTCCACAGATGCTGCCTGACCCGCTGAGTTACTCCAGCACTCTGTGAAACGTCACCTATCCATGTTCTCCACAGATGCTGCCTGACCCGCTGAGTTACTCCAGCACTCTGTGAAATGTCACCCATTCATTCCCTCCCTCCAGAGATGCTGCCAGTCCCGCTGAGTTACCCCAGGATTTTGTGTCCATCTTCTGTTGAATGAAGACACAGGATTAAGACATGATTTTGGAACCATCTTTTTATCTGGGCAAATTATACCAGAAAGAAGAAACACCTTCTGTTCAAACCGGTTTGTGGGTAAATTCTCACAATCCAT
Source organism: Rhinoraja longicauda (assembly GCF_053455715.1). Lineage (NCBI taxonomy): Eukaryota > Metazoa > Chordata > Chondrichthyes > Rajiformes > Arhynchobatidae > Rhinoraja > Rhinoraja longicauda. The sequence continues at coordinate 1,401,835 of NC_135993.1, forward strand.
AAGGCGTAGTTTAAAATAAAACACCAAGGATATGTGAGTTGATGGATGAGGTTTGACAGGGTGAAGACAATGGGAATATCTTCAAGGCAAGTCCGCCTTGGCAGGCTTGAGAGCAGTTGTTTTTTTAAAAGGTGACCCACATAAGTTCTCAAAAGATGTTCCATCGCTGCCTCATTTATTTTATAAAAGATTTGCATTTAATTGTTGCCTTTGATGTTCCTTTCAAAAGAATCCAACGCACCATGAAATCAACACACTCACAATTGGAAAAAAAAAACCCAGCCAATTCGTGTAATATTCCCATGAACAACAATATAATAATGTTTAGCTTATTGATAAAATGATATGCTCATGACTAATAATATGACTATCATAATGATTGACAATTACTATTATAGTCTTACTAGAACAAGTGGACCCGTTGGGCCCAAACCTCTCCTGTATTGGTGCAGCACCTCCCCCTCCCCCCTCTCCTCCCTCCCCCCCCTACCTCCCCCTCCCCCCTACCCCTCCCCCCACTCCATCCCCCTCAACTCCCCCTTATCCTCCCTCCTTCCCTCCCTCCCTCCCTCCCTCCCTCCCTCCCTCCCTCGGAGACAGATTTAAACTTTAAAATGTGAATAACTTTAAAAATATAACACCGATTGTGTGCAGCCCCCTCTCCTCCCTTCCCCCTCTCCCCTCCCCTCTACCCCCCTCCCCTACACCCCCTTCACCTCCCCCCACTCCATCCCCCTTATCTTCCCTCCACCCCCCCCCCCCCCACCTCCCCTTCCCTCCCTAGGAGATAGATTTAAACTTTAAAATGTGAATAACTTAAACAATATAACACCGATTTCAATGAAACTTCTTCCATTAGCACCAAAGGAACGACGGTGAGTGAGGTGGGCCTAACATTGTCGCGCTATCGTGTACCGCTTTGGCTGTAGTTCAGGAACTAACAGACAAACAAGTTATTAGTATATAGATTATAACTTCAAAAATATCATATATTAAAAAGTATATTATATATTATATAGTCATATTATATAATATATTATATTGTATGACATATAATAAGTCTTTATTATAGTAATTATACAGTCATACAATATAATATATAAAATAAACCTAAATAATGACTGTATGATGACTATAATATAGTATTATACAGTCATATTATGTAAGGTGGACACAGAGTGCTGGAGTAACTCAGCGGGACAGGCAGCATCCCTGGAGAGAGGGAATGGGTGACAGAGATGCTGCCTGTCCTGCTGAGTTACTCCAGCATTTTGTGTCTGTTTTCGATGTAAACCAGCATCTGCAGTTCCTTCCTATACATTGCTCCAACTCTATCTCCCAAATCTAGGACCTTCGAGAAGGACTTGGGGGCAACAGGCATTTGGGAAGTACACATTCTGCAGTTCCCCTTCACCATCCTGACTGGGAATTGTTGGTACGCTTAAGTCCTTGGAAACGCTACCCAATAGAACAGTGGGAATAGCTTCACCGGAGGTCCAATGAAATATGTGCAGGAAGATGCTGGTTTAATCCGAAGATAGACACAAAATGCTAGAGTAACTCAGACAGAGGCCAGGCAGCATCCCTGGAGAGAAGGAATGGGTCAATTCTACATTTTCCTTGCCCCTCTGCAAGGAAAATGTAGAATTGACCCATTCCTTCTCTTTTGATGTACCCTTCTTTATCTCTGAGTCTCCCTCTGAGTCTCCCTCTCCCCTGACTCTCAGTCTGAGGGAAGAAATCCTCCTCCTCTCTTTGACACGAGTTTAGCAACATGCTTTCTCGCTGCTCCCCTTCTGTGATTTCTCCTGCCCTCCTGCTCTACGACCACATTTTGACCCGTCACCCATTCCTTCTCACCTGAGATGCTGCCTGACCCGCTGAGTTACTCCGGCATTTTATGTCCATCTTCGGTCCAATGCAGTAGTTTGTCATTATCTTCTCAAAGGAAGACATCACAAAATGCTGGAGTAACTCAGCAGGTCAGGCAGCATCTTGGAGAGAGGGAATGGGTGACGTTTCGGGTCGAGACCCTTCTTCAGTCTGAAGAAGGGTCTCGACCCGAAACGTCACCCATTCCCCTCTCCTAGATGCTGCCTGACCTGCTGAGTTACTCCAGCATTTTGTGATACCTTCGATTTGTACCAGCATCTGCAGTTATTTTCCTACACATCTTCTCAAAGGAAGTCAGGGTTGGGCAATGAAAGCTGGCGTTGCAAGCAACTCCCAACGCCAGGGGCTGACCAACAGTTAATAAAATCACCGTGACCTTCTCCTCGAATACAGCAACCCAAAGCATCTAGCCTTCATCTCAATGTTGATTTATGAACTAACTTCACTTACACATCACTTACACATTCCTTAATTACTTCGAGGAATGCAGTCCTTTGGTTCCAATCGTGTAATGTTTGTTTGGATAGCATGTAAAAAAATATTTTCTCCGCACCTTGGTACAAGCATCAATAATAAACCAATATCACTACTGGCCCATATCCCTCTAAACATGTCCTATCATACAATGAGATCTGGCATCAGTCACTGAAAGGAAGCATGCAGGTACAGCAGGCAGTGAAGTAAGCCAATGGAATGTTGGCCTTCATAACAAGAGGAGTTGAGTATAGGAGCAAAGAGGTCCTTCTGCAGTTGTATAGTTTTGGTCTCCAAATTTGAGGAAGGATATTCTTGCTATTGAAGGCGTGCAGCGTAGGTTTACTAGGTTAATTCCCGGAATGGCGGGACTGTCATATGTTGAAAGACTGGAGCGACTAGGCTTGTATACACTGGAGTTTAGAAGGATGAGAGGAGATCTTATCGAAACGTATAAGATTATTAAGGGGTTGGACACATTAGAGGCAGGAAACATGTTCCCAATGTTGGGGTAGTCCAGAACAAGGGGCCACAGTTTAAGAATAAGGGGTAGGCCATTTAGAACTGAGATGAGGAAAAACTTTTTCAGTCAGAGAGTTGTGAATCTGTGGAATTCTCTGCCTCAGAAGGCAGTGGAGGCCAATTCTCTGAATGCATTCAAGAGAGAGCTAGATAGAGCTCTTAAGGATAGCGGAGTCAGGGGGTATGGGGAGAAGGCAGGAACGGGGTACTGATTGAGAATGATCAGCCATGATCACCTTGAATGGCGGTGCTGGCTCGAAGGGCCGAATGGCCTCCTCCTGCACCTATTGTCTTTTGTCTATCCGAGCTTAAATGTAAAGTCACCCACACCTATCATCACCAGCACACAAAGTAACCCAGCACTTCACACAGCATCTCTGGAGAACATGGATAAGTGATCCATCTTCACAATGAGTTACTCCAGCACTTTGTGTCCTTTCATGTAAACCAGCACCTACAGTTCCTTGCTTCACCACCTATAAAACAGTAGCCACTTGCGACATAGTTACTAAGACAGGCAATAGACAATAGGTGCAGGAGTAGGCCATTCAGCCCTTCGAGCCAGCACCGCCATTCAATGTGATCATGGCTGATCATTCTCAATCAGTACCCCGTTCCTGCCCTCTCCCCATAACCCCCTAACTCTGCTATCTTTAAGAGCTCTATCTAGCTCTCTCTTGAAAGCATCCAGACAATTGGCCTCCGCTGCCTTCTGAGTAACTCAGCGGGTCAGAAGGATTTCGACCTGAAATGTCACCCATTCCTTCTCTCCAGAGATGCTGCCTGTCCTGCTGAGTTACTCCAGCATTTTGTGTCTCTCTTCGGTGTAAACCAGCATCTACCATTCCTTCCTAAACTAAACTAAATCGAACTAAACTAATCTAAACTAAACCACAGTGGGGTTTGGGGCAGCTCCTTTGGCCTCTACTCCATCAGGCAGAAGGTCATTACATTGTGGGACAGGAGCCCGTATCCATCCACTCTTGAGTTACTAAGCCAACTGGTGTTCCAGATGGACTTACTCTTAATCTAAACCCTTAGAGGCTGTTCAAAGGTTAACTTCTGATTAAGTAGCTGTCAGCTCAATATGCTCATTTATTAATATTTAATAAATGTCTTCAGTCAGAGGTTTTGTACAGTTGTTTTTTGGGGGGGGGAGGGGTGAATGGACAAAAAAAATGTTCTATTGATTTCCCTTATTTTAGGTGTAACTAATACTTTAAGTAAACTTGTTTGGGTCGCTGATTTTTAAGTGTCCTCTATTCGGTACATCATTAGTGAAGCGTGTTCCATTTTAAATGTTATATTGATCGGCTCAGGGCACGAGGTTAATTCTTGAACTACCTTGTTTCCCCTTTGTGAAAAGCTTTGGAAGGGCCAGTATTGTGGGGAATCCCACTTTGAAAAGAAAAAGATTTAAGTTCAGGAGCATTCCAATGTGCCTTACAATAAAGAAATACTTTTGCAGTTTAGCTTAGTTTAATTTAGTTTGATTTAGTTTCGTTTATTGTCACGTGTACAGTGAAAATCTTTTGTTGCGTGCTAACCAGTCAGTGGAAATACAATACATGATTACAATCGAGCCGCCCACAGTGATAAAGGGAATAACATGAATAATTGTGTAGGAACTGAACTGCAGATGCTGGTTTAAACCGAAGATAGACACAAAATGCTGGAGTAACTCAGTGGGACAGAAACGTAGAAACATGGAAACAGCCCAGAGTGGACACAGCCCAGTCCATCACAGGCTTGGCACATCCCCCCCATCCAGTCCCTTCTAACAGTGCGATGCATCAGGAAGGTTATAATTGACATCGTCAAGGATGCTGCCACCCTGGCCATTCCTTTTTCTCTCTTCTACCCCCTCTTCTACCTTGAGAGACCCGGGTTCCATCCTGACTACGGGCGCCATCTGTAAGGAGTTTGTACGTTCTCCCCGTGACCTATATGGGTTTTCTCCGGGTGCTTCGGTTTCCTCCCACACTCCAAAGAAGTACAGGTTTGTAGGTTAACCAACTTGGGTAAAATTGTAAATAGGGTAGGGTTAGTGTGCGGGGATCGCTGGTCGGCGCGGACTCGGTGGGCCGAAGGGCCTGTTTCCGCACTGTATCTCTAAACTAAACTAAAGTAAACTAAACATAGATACGGAGGGAATGGAGGGGTATGGATTATGTCAAGTCAAGTCAATTTTATTTGTATAGCACATTTAAAAACAACCCACGTTGACCAAAGTGCTGCAAATCTGATTAGGAAAAAAAAGAAACATACAGTGGCAGTGTGAATAGACAATAGGTGCAGGAGGAGGCTATTTGGCCCTTCGAGCCAGCACCGCCATTCAATGTGATCATGGCTGAACATTCTCAATCAGTACCCCGTTCCTGCTTTCTCCCCATACCCCCTGACTCCGCTATCCTTAAGAGCTCTATCTAGCTCTCTCTTGAATGTATTCAGAGAATTGGTCTCCACTGCCCTCTGAGGCAGAGAATTCCACAGATTCACAACTCTCTGACTAAAAAAGTTTTTCCTCATCTCTGTTCTAAATGGCCTACCCCTTATTCTTAAACTGTGGCCCCTGGTTCTGGACTCCCCCAACATTGGGAACATGTTTCCTGCCTCTAACGTGTCCAACCGCTTAATAATCTTATACGTTTCGATAAGATCCCCTCTCATCCTTCTAAATTCCAGTGTAATCAAACAGGTAAAAGTTGGTCTTGGCACGATGTTCAGCACAGACTTTTGGAAGATGTCGGGCCTGTCTTGTGCTGCACAGTTCTGTTATCTATCAACGGTGTCAACACATCAACAACAGATTCTGTCTTTCGAAAGTAGCCCGGGGATCCCTGAAGCTGGGAAGAATGTTAAGAAAGGTGTTATATTAATGGAAGTCCTTTCTTTTTCGAGCTCTGCTCAATCAAATCTTTCACTGACTGAAAGGTGGGGCTTTGTATCTGCCAAGCTACTAATCTCCCAGCCCATTCATTAACACAAGGCCGCAATTGTAGGTCTTATTCCTCAGCGGCGGGGTGAATAACGAGGATTATTGACCAACACAACCCCGACCCTTTCAAGGGTTTCGCCGCGTAAGGTGCAACAGACCATTGTAAAGGGCTTCTTCCTTTCAAAGGGCCACCTGTGGGTAATCTGAGAGCTCCCATTTACGCCAGAGCCGCCTGGGGATCGTGTACGAACCCGCCATGATGAGGAAATGTACGAACCTGCCCCCCACACCTTCCCCTGCACCAGCTAAATGACAACAGCAACAAGGTCTACACAGGGAATGGGGCTGAGAGGGAAAATCAATAAGGCACGGTCAAATGGGGGAGGTCGGGTAGCCGCATTACAGCGCCAAAGACCCAGGTTCGATCCCGACCAGGGGCGCTTTCTGTATGGAGTTTGTACGTTCTCTCTGTGACTGCACAGGTGCTCCGGTTTCCTCCCACACTCCAAAGACGTTCATGTTTATAGGCTAATTAACATGGTAAGATTGTAAATTGTCCCCTGTGTGTGTAGGATATTATTCGTGTGCAGGGATCGCTGGTCGGCACGGACTCAGTTGGCCGAAGGGCCTATTTCCGTGCTGTATCTCGGAACTAAAAAGATTCCAATGGGCCGAATGGCCTAATTTTGCACCTATGTGTGATAATGCTACCACGCTGAGAACTATATTCTCTACTCCACATCTTCCCCTTTGCTCTACCTGTTGTGAGTTTGACTTGAGAGTATTTATGTATAGTATTGTCTGATCTGATTGGATAGGACATGTTTAGAGGGATATGGGCCAAACGTGGGCGGGTGGGACTAGTGCAGATGGGACGTGTTGGCCAGTGTGGGCAAGTTGGGCTGAAGGGCCTGTTTCCACGCTACAAGACCCCATGTCTATGATTGAATAGCATGCAAAAACAAAGTTCTTCACTGTACCTCAGTACACGTGACACTAACAAACTTAAACCTAAACTTAAAAGGAAGATCTTTCGTAGAATCTTCCCAAAGCGTCTGATAGCAAGGGTTAAACTTCACTGAAGCTGCCCAACTAACCCATCACATACTGGGCACCTTACCAATGTGTTTGCAGTTTTTAAACCACCCATCCCTTCTAAATTGGAGGAACGACGCCTCATATTTCGCTTGGCCAGCTTACAACAGTATGAATATTGATTTCTCTAATTTCAAGTAACCCTTGCACTCCCTCTCTCTCCGCCCCTCCCCCACCCAAGTAGTTATACTAGTTTCAAAGTTGTCTTGTTGGGTCTCATTGTCTGTAACTCGTTTTCATCTAGTCAACAGCCTGTTTCTTTTATCGTCGTTACTTTTTTGCAAGTCTTTCATTTATTTGTGCAATATCTCTCTACATCACCGTCTATCTATATCTCTCATTTCCCTTTCCCCCTGACTCTGAGTCTGAAGAAGGGTCTCGACCCGAAATGTCACCCATTCCTTTTCTGCAGAGATGCTGTCTGACCCACTGAGTGACTCCAGGATTTTGTGTCTATCTTCCTTCTGAGTGCCTCGTGGGGCTTGTTTAGCTCCAGTGGAGTGCATTCTATTGCTGGAGTGTTGGCGTCTAATTTTAGGGCAGCCTCTGTCTAAAATGGCGCTGACGCAGATCGATTGTTTACACACTACTCCAGGTACTTGAACAACAGGGTATGACTTCCAAGCGCCCAGAATAACAGGAGGTGTGAGAGGTCAGTGTTTAATCCACAAACACAACAACAAGCTTTGTAAAGGAGCTTTGCATTCTCCCACTCATCCAAGGGCTCTGGTTTCTCCTCTGCCCAAGGCAATCGTATTACCTGAAGACAATTGTTCCGTAGCCTTGACTGAAGAGTTTGCACAAATGCATCACTTAGAGAGGTTTAGTGCCAAGTTACAAAAAACACATAAAAATACTTGCATTTTATAACAGGCTTTAGAATGCACCTGAGAGCTTAACAGGTAACGGCAAACTTGAAACAAAATTAAAGTAGACACAAAAAGCTGGAGTAACTCAACGGGACAGGCTGCATTTCTGGAGAGAAGGTATGGGTGACATTTCGGGTCGAGACCCTTCTTCAGACAAAATTACTTTAGGTTGGGGGAGACCAGAACAAGGGGCCACAGTTTAAGAATAAGGGGTAGACCATTGAGAACTGAGATGAGGAAAAACTTTTTCAGTCAGAGTTGTGAATCTGTGGAATTATCTGCCTCAGAAGACGGTGGAGGCCAATTCTCTGAATGCATTCAAGAGCGCTAGAGATCTTAAGGATAGCGGAGTCAGGGGGTATGGGGAGAATGCAGGAACGGGGTACTGATTGAGAATGATCAGCCATGATCACATTGAATGGCGGTGCTGGCTCGAAGGGCCAAATGGCCTCCTCCTGCACCTATTGTCTTATAGACTCTCCCACTAGTGGAAACATCCTCTCCACATCCACTCTATCCAAGCCTTTCACTATTATGCACATTTCAATGAGGGTCCCCCCCTTTAATTCTTCCAAACTCCATTGACCACAGGCAGAGTTTCATCAAACGCTCATCATATGTTAACCCCACCCATTCCTAGGATCATTCTTATAAATCTTCTCTGGACCCTCTCCAGAGCCAGCACACCCATCCTCAGATATAGGTACCCAATTAGTATTACAATTAATAGTATTCATGTAGGACATCGATGACATGCCACTGGTCACACTGTTAATCTGAAAATAACTGCCTTAATGCTACACAGTGCTTCCACTTTATTTAGATGTCCCTGTGCACGAAATCAGAAAACTAGCAGCAGGTTATATGGAAATTAAAATTGTGAAATTAAAGAGGCCAGAAGCAAAATATTGCTCAATCTGGAAACATGAAGAAACACTCAATGGGCCAAGCATTCAATCTCAGTTCCAAACATCTAATTATTTCCTGAATATCAGAAAACTGACAATGCTGGAAACTCTCCATCAAGTTAGACAACTTCTGCTCAAAGAGAATGATCCAACATTTCAGGTACAAAACCCTTTTGCCAGAACTGGAGAAGAACGGGTGATGGAATGTTGCAAATTATTTCAAAGTCATTGGAAGTATGAAAGTTGGCAGGTTCTATATCAACTGCACTAGGCACTAGTAAGACCACACTTAGAATACTGCCAGGGCACAAAGTGCTAGAGTAACTCAGCAGGACAGGCAGCATCTCTGGAGAATAGAGATAAGTGACGTTTCAGGTCAAGACCCTTCTTCAGACAATTTTGGGACTTCCAGATTAGAATAAGGGCAACAGTTTTAATTTAAGGTAATAAATTATTTCTTTGGATGCAGCCCTAAGGTTTAGCAAGATGATCTCAAGAATGGAAGTGTGTCAGAAAGAACTGCAGATGCTGGTTTAAATCGAAAGTAGACACAGTAGTACTGGAGTAACTCAGCGGGACAGGCAACATCTCTGGAGAGAAGGAACAAGTCTGGAGAAGGGTCTTGACCCGAAACGTCACCCATGGCTTCTCTCCAGGGATGCTGCCTGTCCCGCTGAGTTACTCCATCATTTTGTGTCTACCTTCCAAAATGGAAGAGTTAGTTAAGTTTTAGTTTAGTGTGGAAACAGGCCCTTCGGCCCACCAAGTCCTTCGGCCCACCAGCGATCCATGCACACTAACCTACACACACTAGACAATATACAATTTTTACCAAAGCCAATTAACCTACAAACCTGTACGTCTTTGGAGTGTGAGAGGAAACCGAAGATCTCCCCCCTCCCACACAGGTCACGGGGAGAACGTACAAACTCTGTACAGACAGCGCCCGTAGTCTGGATCTGATCTGGGTCTCTGGCGCTGTGAGGCAGCAACTCTACCGCTGCACCACCGTTGAGAAATGTCAGACTAGCGATGAGCCAATGGAGCAAGCTAGAGGGGCTGAATGGCCTACTCCTGTTCCACTTCATGCTCTGATTTGCCACAATACTGCTAGACCACTGCACCTTGGTAAAAACAAAGTTCCAAATTGGAACTGCTGGACTGCAGCGAGATTGAGTCTGATTCCATCAGCCCCTTTATAATTACGTTCTACCAACGCCATAATTAGACAATGGTCCATTCTTCATACTGTGACAAAGTTACACTTAAAATAAAAACGTACACAATCAACAAAATGATAGAAATTTTATTACAAATGATACTAAACAGATGAAAGGTTGTCATTGGGAAATTGAGTCAGTAAACAAAAACTATGCCTTTATTTCCCCCTATTTTTATCCAACGCTATAAGTTACAAATCTCTCGGACACTGGCCGTTCATTTGCCCGTGATCAGCGGGTTCCTAAGCACGACGATCACAGAGTCCCCCCGAAGGAACATCTTGGAGATGTATCGGTCCTTGTTGACAGGTTTTGACTTCTTCTTGCCCTTCCCACTCTTGGGCACCTCGGTCCACATCTCCTTGACGTTTTCTAACACCATGTTGCAATGTCTGAAACAGGAAAACGGGGGACAAGGTCTCAAGTCTTTTCAGAAGAAAAACACTTTCCATGAGGCATCAGGCTACTCACCAGAGCAATACACAATAGGTGCAGGAGTAGGCCATTCGACCCCTCGAGCCAGCACCATCATTCAATGTGATCATGGCTGATCATTCTCAATCAGTACCCCGTTCCTGCCTTCTCCCCATACCCCCTGACTCCGCTATCCTTAAGAGCTCTATCTAGCTCTCTCTTGAATGCATTCAGAGAATTGGCCTCCACTGCCTTCTGAGGCAGAGAATTCCACAGATTTACAACTCTCTGACTGAAAAAGTTTTTCCTCATCTCCGTTCTAAATGGCCTACCCCTTTTTCTTAAACTGTGGCCCCTGGTTCTGGTTTCCCCCAACATTGGGAACATGTTTCCTGCCTCTAACGTGCCCAACCCCTTAATAATCTTATACGTTTCGATAAGATCCCCTCTCATCCTTCTAAATTCCATACACATTTCAGGTCCACCAGACAGATTTCAGATTTCTTAACATTTCCTGTATCAGTTGATGGAAGAGAGGAACCTACACACTGAAACCCCTGGTGAGTAGAAAGGAACTGCAGATGCTGGTTTAAACCAAAGATGCACACAAAAAGCTGGAGTAACTCAGTGGGTCAGGCAGCTTCACTGGAGAGAAGGAATAGGTGACGTTTTGTGTCAAGACCTTTCTCCAGACAGAGTCAGGGAAAAGAGAGATATAGACAGTGATGTAGAGATATAGAATAAATGAACAAAATAAATGTGAAAAAGTAACGATGATAAAGGAAACAGGCCATTGATAGCTGTGAGCTAGGTGAAGCAAGAAAAAAAGAGCTAGGTGAAAACAAGTACAGACAATGAGACTCAACAAGATGACTTTGAAGCTGGTAGGAAAAAAACCCGCAGATGCTGGTTTAAATCGAAGGTAGACACAAAATGCTGGAGTAACTCAGCGGGTCAGGCAGCATCTCAGGAGAGAAGGAATGGGTGAAGTTTCGGGACGAGACCTTGAAGAAGGGTCCCAACCCAAAATGTCACCCATTCCTTCTCTCCTGAGATGCTGCCTGACCCGCTGAGTTACTCCAGCATTTTGTGTCTGACTTTGAAGCTGGTACAACTTGGGTGGGGGATGGATGGAGGGAGGGGATGCAAGGGTTACTTGAAGTTCGGCCCCCGAGTCAGGCAGCATCTGTGGACAGACGATGTTTCAGGCCCAGATCCTTAGACTTCTTGTGGCAGTACTGGTGCCCGATTTAAAGCCTGCCTATGAAGTCACTTCAGGCTTGCATGAGCCTTCTTGGCCATTGGCATACCTGTTGACCATCAATAATTGGGATATTTGTTTACTCAGAGACTCTGCCACCACAATACTAATTTTGAGTTGTCTGGATTCACTGCCCTCAGTGTTTAAAACTATCCACATGAATTACGTTAACCCAGCAACGGTCTTTGAACAATCAAACATATCTTGCCAGTTACTGTGTTCTCCCTAATGCAACACCATGCAACAATTGGTTAGATTCTAACTAATTAAGTACATTATGTCACAGTAGTCATTGGAATGATATTGAATCATTGTGATGATCCTTGTTCTTGTGTATAAAAACTCGATATTGCTTGTGCAATAAGGAACTGCTGATGCTAGTTTACACTGAAGATAGACACAAAACGCTGGAGTAACGCAGCGGGACAGGCAGCACCTCTGGAGAGAAGGAATGGGTGACGTTTCGGGTCAAGACCCATATCTCTCTACTTTGGACACACTCAAAGAGAACGTCTGGTGCAAATAAACCTTCATGTCTAAAACATCAGTGAGCGGTGACCCAAGTTGCTTCACAAGTCACAACAGTCCGACTCCCTGCCCATATTCCCGCATAGTTTTCCTCTTTGAGCATTTACCAAACAAGCTTTAAAGCTTCTGTTGAAACTCAGGCATAGCAGTCCACATCATAAACACTCACCACTCTCCAAAAAGGGTTTTCTCTGCGTTGCCTCTGGTTCTTTTGCCAATCACCTGAAAATATGTGCCCTTTGGTTACTGACCCTTCAGTCTATTACAACTTGCCGCTACCCGCCTGAAGACAGATTGGGGACCATCACACGATCGGTGTGTGGAGTTTCAAGCCTAGCTTTCAGCCTGCTACCCTCTGTGCTACCACAGGCCCTATTTAGTTTATCAACCTTACGAATAATTTCCATCCGGCAATCAGATTCACTCAGACCATCTCCGACAACTCCCTACTGTTTCTAGATCTCACCGTCTCCATCACAGGAGACAGACTATTGACCGACATCTATTACAAACCTACTGACTCCCATAGCTATCTCAACTACACTTCTTCCCACCCTGCTTTCTGTAAAGACTCTATCCCCTACTCCCAATTCCTCCGTCTACGCCACATCTATGCCCAGGGTGGAGTTTTCCATACCAGGGCATCGGAGATGTCCTCATTCTTTAGGGAACGGGGTACCCCCCCCCTTCCATTATACACGAGGCTCTCACTAGCCTCGATATCCCGCAACTCCTTCGGTCCACCGGGCCACGCTGACCAGCGATCCCCGCACACTAACACTATCCTACACACACTAGGGACATTTTTTTCATTTACCAAGCCAATTCGCCTACAAACCTGTACGTCTTTGGAGTGTGGGAGGAAACCTGTACGATCTTGGAGAAAACCCACGTGGGTCACGGGGAGAACGTACAAACTCCGTACAGACGGCACCTGTAGTCGGGATCGAACCCGGGTCTCTGGTGCTGCAAGTGCTGTAAGGCAGCAACTCTACCACTGTGCCACCCTAAAATCTATCGCTTTAGATTTTTGTACGAAAGAAAAGTGCAAGCATTAAGTAACGAATGGGTAAAACAATTCACTGGATGATTCTGTTCATACACTGACTGGGAAGATTACACTGACAATTTATTAACTTTTGCAGAAATTAAACTCATCAAACTGACAGCTCTAACTGAAGCACCCTTTCATCTTAAGGCAGTGTTGGAATGTGTCAATGAATTCCTTTTTAAAAAAGGACCATAATTATTTCCATTATTTAAAGTTATGTGTTAGAGTGTGCCCAGATCAGCGAGCAGTGACGGCTCTATAAGGTGGTATGTTGAGTAGTATGCATTGCTTGGAGCAAGCACCCTGTTTAACACAGATGGAGCAAGCTGCTGTCATGAAGGCTTATCGCAGCTGGTATGAGCTGTAACCTGATGTGGACAGCTCTCTCTGGAGGAGCTCTCTCTGCACCACTTGTGATGCCTACAGTTAAACTACAATACATCCTCTGCAGATGCGCGAAAAAGAAATGATACATATCAAGTTTCACGATTTGACTGATGAAACCAAGTTGCTCAAGCAATGCTGACAAGCTATGTCGCAACAAGACTCTGCATGCACACTCTTAAAGCTGGAACATGCCTAACAACGACGTCTCAATGTGCAGGAAGGAACTGCAGATGCTGGTTTAAACCAAAAATAGACACAAAAAGCTGGAGTAACTCAGCGGGACAGGCAGCATCTCTGGAGAGAAGGAATGGGTGTCGTTGCGGGTCGAGACCCTTCTTCAACCCAGAACAAGGGGTCACAGTTTAAGGATAAGGGGGAAGTCTTTTAGGACCGAGATGAGAAAGTTTTTTTTCCACACAGAGAGTGGTGAATCTGTGGAATTCTCTGCCACAGAAGGTAGTTGAGGCCAGTTCATTGGCTATATTTAAGAGGGAGTTAGATGTGGCCCTTGTGGCTAAAGGGATCAGGGGGTATGGAGAGAAGGCAGGTACGGGATACTGAGTTGGATGAGCAGCCATGATCATATTGAATGGCGGTGCAGGCTCGAAGGGCCGAATGGCCTACTCCTGCACCTATTTTCTATGTTTCAGACAAGTGTGAACAGGTGTCACCCATTCCTTCTCTCCAGAGATGCTGCCTGTACCGCTGAGTTACTCCAGCTTTCCGTGTCTAATGACATCTCAATATTTCTTTACGATACATAAAACGTCCACAGGTTTTGTCACGGGTAGGCGAGATACTTGGAAGTCCTATGTGAAACAAAAGATGACAGACAGTCAGACAGACGACAAAAATGAATACATTGTCAGAGTGGGTGAGTGAAGCAAATCCATTTGTTATTCAGTCATTTGAGAAATGTCACCGGACCAGAATTGTGTGTTTTGGTAAATTAGATACAACCGCAGAATAAAACTCCCAGCAACAAAACAAGGCCCCCCCCCCCCCCCCCCCCCAATGTGAGATAACAAAGCCGTGAATCATTCGATAAAAGGTACTGATAAGAGGTCTCACTCCTGAATGTTGCAGTTTAATTTAGTGCTCTGTGTTCAAGTGGTCAAGCCAGTGTGTACCCAGGTAGAGGGGAGGAAACTGATGGCCGAGGCCACTAAAGCACCTGAAAGTAGGGAGGAGCCGCTGATGTTGGCTAAAACCGAGGGTGGCACACGGTTGTGCAGCGGGTAGCTACTGCCTCACAGCGACAGAGACCCAGGTTCGATCCCGACTACGTTTTCTCCAAGATCTTCGGTTCCCTCCCACACTCCAAAGACGTGCACGTTTGTAGGTTAATTGTCTTGGTACAAATGTAAATTGTCCCTCGTGAGTGTAGGATAGAGTTAGTGTGCGGGGATCGCTGGTCGGTGTGGGGATCGCTGGTCGGGGGGCCCGAAGTGCCCGGTTCTGCGCTGTATCTCCACACTAAACTGACAAAAATGCTGGAGTAACCCAGTGGGTCAGGTAGCATCTCTAGAGGGAAAAAAATGACATTGTTTCAGGTCAAGACCCTTCTTCAGACTCATGTTTGACAAGGTCCGTGAAAATGTTTGAGAGAAAGAGAGAGAGAGAGAGCAAGAAGGGCTGATTGAGTAAGTGCCTCACCAGAGGCACAGTTCGGTAATGTGATCTTTAGGTGACAATGTGTGTTAAATTAGGAATTCTAGTCAGTTCTAATGCTGCCCCTGTGGCAATTAACTACTGTAGCTCAGAAAGAAAAAAAATTCAATGTCATCTTCCTGCTGCACATATCTCAATCCTACACTATTTGGAAGGTCAAAGAATGATTATATAGCTATCATTCCAGCAGATGGGCATGTTGTGCAGAAACTCAGATTCCAATCCACCTGGTTTATCCGGTGGTAATTAATATTATAGCCCATGGCATAAAATGTACACCTGAGAAAATCCTACTCCTTTCACAAGGCTATTTGTTTGTGCAGGGAAGCAGAGCAAGTAATCAGAAAATCACTACCTGTCGAAGGCCTTGACTCTGCCAAGCAGCTTCTTATTGTTGCGACAGTTAATGAGGACCTGCGTGTTATTTTTGACAGACTGTGTCAGAACGGAGAGGGGCCCCGTGTTAAACTCCTCCTCCTCTCTCTTCTGGAGCTCCTCAGGAGTCATCTCACTCTTGGGTTTGTTTAGCAGACTCCTAGGAGAGAAAGAACAAAAATAGTTTGCATGACGTTCACTGTTAAGGGCTGCAATGTTAGACGGAAAGATCCACTAATCATGCTGTCTGGTCCAAGTTCGACTTTAAATCTTTCAATGTCCTTTACCATATCCTTGGGATATCATTGCACTTTACAACATGTTCATTGCAAAACACTGTCACAGAACAAATAAATAAACAGCCGAAGCTCAAGATAGAAGGATGAGAGGAGATCTTATCGAAACGTATAAGATTATTAAGGCGTTGGACACGTTAGAGGCAGGAAACATGTTCCCAATGTTGGGGGAATCCAGAAAAAGGGGCCACAGTTTAAGAATAAGGGGTCGGCCATTTAGAACTGAGATGAGGAAAAACTTTTTCAGTCAGAGAGTTGTGAATCTGTGGAATTCTCTGCCTCAGAAGGCAGTGGAGGCCAATTCTCTGAATGCATTCAAGAGAGAGCTGGATAGAGCTCTTAAGGAGAGCGGAGTCAGGGGGTATGGGGAGAAGGCAGGAACGGGGTACTGATTGAGAATGATCAGCCATGATCACATTGAATGGCGGTGCTGGCTCGAAGGGCTGAATGGCCTCATCCTGCACCTATTGTCTATTGTCTATAGACACAAAGTGCTGGAGTAACTCAGTGGGGCAGCAGTGATGAGTGATGTGCCTCAGGGGACAATGCTGGGCCCATTACTGTTTGTGGTTTATATTAATGATTTAGATGAAAATGAGTAGGTGTTATCAGAGACAGTGAAGAAGGTTAGGCTCGAAGGATCGAATGGCCTACTCCTGCACCTATTTTCTATGTTATCAAAAATCAGAGCATGTTCTTCATCAGCTGGGCAAGTGAGCTGAACAATGGCTGATGAAGTTTAATGCAGTTAAGTGCAATGTATAGCATTTTGGGATGTCAAACCAGAGCAGAACCTGCATTGTAAGTGGTAGGATCTTAGGGAATGATGTAGAGCAAAGGGATCTAGGAGTACAGGTGCACAGTTCCCTGAAAGTGGCGTCACAGGTAGATAAGTGTGGTGAAGAAGGCTGAACCAGACAGGGTATTGACTATCGATGTTGAGATGTGTAGGAAGAAACTGTAGATGCTGGTGTAAACCGAAAATAGACACAAAATGCTGGAGCAACTCAGCGGGACAGGCAGCATCTTTGGAGAGAAGGAATGAGTGATGGTTCGGGTCGAGACCCTTCTTCAGATGTTGAGATATTACATTACAGTAGTACAAGGCATTGGTGAGGTCATATTTGGAGTATTGTGTTCAGTTCTGGTCACTCTGCTATTGGAAGGATGTTATTAAGCAGGAAAGAGTGCAGAGAAGATTTACGAGGTTGTTGCCAGGCCTCAACGACCTGCGCTATCGGGAGACTGGGCAAGCTAGGATTTTATTCCTTAGAGCGAGGGAGATGAAGGGGTAATTTTATAGTGCTGTATAAAATCATAAAGGGAAACCTCAACCCGAGATGGTTTAAGCAACAATAATAGGTGTGGCATTGTGGCAGAGTTGCTGCCTTACAGCGACGGAGACCCGGGATAGATCCTCACAAAACGGGTGCTGTCTGTATGGAGTTTGCATGTTCCCCCTGAGACTGTGTGGGTTTTCTCCAGGCGCTCCGGTTTCCTCCCACACTCCAAAGACGTACAGGTTTGTAAGTTAATTGGCTTAGGTGAAATTGTAAATTGCCCCTAGTGTGTAGGAGCGCTAGTGCACGAGGTGATTGCTGGTCGGCGCGGACTCGGTGGGCCAAAGGGCTGTATCTCTAGTCAATATCAGCAACGAGACAGGCCATTGTCAAAATACAAGTGAAAGCCTGAGGTACACGACCATCTGCAGAGTGCTGCGTGGAGTGTTATGTTCCAAGCATTGATACATTCAAGCGCTCGAGGCTAGGCAGAAAAGAGTGTCAGGAAGGTAATCGTGGAGTTGTAATGAGCAATGACATGGTTAATGTAAATTTGGATGCAAGAATTGGACAAGGGGCAGGTGTGAACTAGTAAAACACAAACACAAGATGCAAGGCATACTCTCGGAAATAATATTTGCAGGGAGATGGTTCGCAACATGGAGAACTTTCAAATAAGATTTACAACTCAAGAAAAATGTTTAAAGGCAAATGATGGAATTTCTTTGTAGGTCTATCTGTGGAAAGAAAAAGAATTAATAATTCATGTCAAAGCTTGTTCTCTTTCTACAGCGGTGGCCTGACCTGCTGAATATTTCCAACATTTTCAGTTTTTATTTAAGGTTTATAACTGTTTATATAGATCAGGCCAAAGCAAAGTGGAAAAGGTAACAGAGTGATGTGCAGCACAGAAACAGGCCGTTCTCTCCTCCATATCCACACCCACCATCAACTTCCTATTACACTAATCCTGCATTCATTTCATTTCCATTGTCCCCGCATCCATAACAACTGCCCTGGGATTCTGCCACTCGCCTGTACATTTGGGGGCAATTCACAGCAGCCAATTAACCTGCCAATCCACGTGTCTTTGCCAGGAACCTTCAGCACCCAGGAGAAAGCCACGTGGCCCCAAGAGGAACGTGCACGCTCCTCACGGAAAGCATTCAAGATCAGAAATTAACCTGGGCCTCAGGCACTGCCAGGCAGTGGCTCTACCAGCCATGCCACATTCTTCAGAGAAACACAAATTTGCCAGTGCAAAATTCACAAATCAAAAATGTGACATACAGAATAAGATTAGCTCTCACAGAATTTATGTGAGAAAATATTAATAAATATACATATATTTTACACCTCAGCAAAAGTTCCAGTGTGAATGAAAGATCCGTCAAGTATTGAAACATAGAAAAATAGGTGTAGGAGTAGGCCATTTGGCCCTTCAAGCCAGCACCGCCATTCAATATGATCATGGCTGATCATCTAATATCAGTACCCTGTTCCTGCTTTCGCCCCATATTCCTTGATTTCTTTAAACCTAAGATGCACCATCCCAGTCCAACTAAAGGAGTTTAGGACGGTATAAAATTGAGATTATCCACCGTGGAAGGAAAAATGAAAAGACAAAATTATTAGGCGCAGCAGTAGAGTTGCTGCCTTACAGCACTAGAGATCTTGGTTCAATCCTGACTACAGTTGCTGTCTGCACAGTTTGTACATTTTCCCCGTGACCTGCGTAAGTATTCTCTGGGAACTTAGATTGTTTTCTTGGAGCAAAATGTCCAGCGGAAAGATGTACCTGGCAGGAAGAGTTCAGGACGTCAGAGTGAGAGGGGAAGGAGGCTTAACATGTCAGGCATGGGGAGGTTCAAGATCATCACTATACCCCTACTCCCCTCCCCCACGGACAGAACATAGACTGAACATGTTCGCAAAATGATCAATCAATCAGTCCATGTTTGGATTCTCCAACAATGGGTAGACCATTGTGAACATCAAATATTGCAGAAAAGAAGGCTCATTGGTAGATTCACTGACCAATATACTGATGCTCCTCGACTTACAATATTCCGACTTTACGATGGTGCAAAAGCGATACATATTCAGTAGAAACCGTACTTCCAATTTTGAATTTTTCCCGGGCTAGGCTATGATGTTGGGTAGGTTAGGTGGCTATGATTTTAGATTTAGAGATACACCGCAGAAACAGGCCCTTCAGCCCACCGGGCCGCGCCGCCCAGCGATCCCCGCACATTAACACTATCCTACACCCACTAGGGACAATTTTTACATTTGCCCAGCCAATTAACCTACAAACCTGTACGTCTTTGGAGTGTGGGAGGAAACCGAAGATCTCGGAGAAAACCCACGCAGGTCACGGGGAGAACGTACAAACTCCGTACAGACAGCACCCGTAGTCAGGATCGAACCCGAGTGTCTGGCGCTGCATTCGCTGTAAGGCAGCAAGTCTACCGCTGCGCCACCGTGTCGTGTTGGGTAGGTTAGGTGGCTCTGATGTTGGGTAGGTTAGGTGGCTCTGATGTTGGGTAGGTTAGGTGGCTCTGATGTTGGGTAGGTTAGGTGGCTCTGATGTTGGGTAGGTTAGGTGGCTCTGATGTTGGGTAGGTTAGGTGGCTCTGATGTTGGGTAGGTTAGGTGGCTCTGATGTTGGGTTGGTTAGGTGGCTCTGATGTTGGGTAGGTTAGGTGGCTCTGATGTTGGGTAGGTTAGGTGGCTCTGATGTTCGGTTTATGATGGGTTTATCAGAACGTAACCCCATTGTAAGTCGAGGAGCATCTGTACGCTAAAGAGAGAGAGTCGTAAGGGTCGTACAACACGGTAGCAGGCCATTCGGCCCAACACGTACATCTCCATCCAAGCAGATCCATTTGCCTGTGCTTGGGCCATGTCCCTCTAAAGCTTATACCTTCAGCCCAACACATCAAAGCCAACCAAGTGCCCAGTCTGCACTAGTGTCATTCCCCCTGTTTGGCCCATATCCCTCTATTCCTCCTCATGTATCTTCACCCATACGATATGATAGAACTTAGTTGATCCCAGTAGGGAAATTGATCTGCCAACAGTCATAAAACACAAGATACATGAAATTAAAATGACGAGTGGAGAGACTTGGGGGATGTACAAAGATTGGGGAGGGGAGTCAATCTTAGTCAAACCCACGACAGAAGGGGGAGGTGTTGTACAGTTTGATAGCCACAGGGATCTCCACAAGGATCTCCTGTGGCGTTCTGTGCTGCATCTTGGTGGGACCAGTCTGTTGCTGAAGGTGCTCCTCAGGTTGACCAGTGTGTCACGGAGGGGGGGGAGCTGTATTGTCCAGGATGCTCCGCAGTTTGAGGAGCATCCTCCCCTCCAAGACCCCCTCCAACAAATCCGACTCCACCCTTGCCCATTACGGGGCCCCATCTGAGATAATCCCTTTAGCCCACATCCCTCTAAACTTTTTCCAGTCGATGTGTAAAGCCAGAACGTGAGGCATGTATGAAGCTGCAACGTGAGGCATGTAATAGACAATAGACAATAGGTGCAGGAAGAGGGCATTCGGCCCTTCGAGCCAGCACCGCCATTCAATGTGATCATGGCTGATCATTCTCAATCAGTACCCCGTTCCTGCCTTCTCCCCATACCCCCTGACTCCGCTATCCTTAAGAGCTCTATCTAGCTCTCTCTTGAATGCATTCAGAGAATTGGCCTCCACTGCCTTCTGAGGCAGAGAATTCCACAGATTCACAACTCTCTGACTGAAAACGTTTTTCCTCATCTCAGTTCTAAATGGCCTACCCCTTATTCTTAAACTGTGGCCCCTGGTTCTGGACTCCCCCAACATTGGGAACATGTTTCCTGCCTCTAACGTGTCCAACCCCTTAATAATCTTATACGTTTACGATAAGATCTCCTCTCATCCTTCTAAATTCCAGTGTATACAAGCCCAGTCGCTCCAGTCTTTCAACATATGACAGTCCCGCCATTCCGGGAATTAACCTAGTAAACCTACGCTGCACGCCCTCAATAGCAAGAATATCCTTCCTCAAATAGGCCGAGGGAGCCGGCGGCGGCGGCGCGGCCTACACCGAGGGCGAGGTCTCATTCATTCATTCATCACGCCGCCCGCCTTCCTGCCGCCCGTCGAGCAGCAGCAGTAGCAGCGCCGCCACCGCCACCGCCACCGCCTCCCGGGGCCGCGCCCTTGCCCCGACTCACATGTTTTCTCTCCGTTTCTCCGCCGCCGCTTCTCGCCGTCACCGCGCCTCGACCGCCGCCGGAAGAGAAAGATCCACTTCCTGCGCCGGGGCCGCTGGCAGTTGTAGTCTGTTTACCTCTCCGCAGCCGGAAGCGACGCTCCACTTCCTGCGCCGGAGCTGCTGGGAGCTGTAGTCTGAAGAAGGGTCTCGACCCGTGACGTCACCCATTCCTTCTCTCCTGAGATGCTGCCTGACCCGCTGAGTTACTCCAGCATTTTGTGAATAAATACCTGCGATGGGAGCTGTAGTCTGCTCGCCTCTCCGCAGCCGGAAGCGACTATCCACTTCCTGCGCCGGGTGCTGCTGGCAGTTGTAGTCTGCTCGCCTCTCCGCAGCCGGAAGCGACTATCCACTTCCTGCGCCGGGTGCTGCTGGGAGTTGTAGTCTACTCTCCTCTCCGCAGCCGGAAGTGACGTTTCACTTCCTGCGCCGTGGCTGCTGGGAGCTGTGTCTGCCCCCTCTCCGCAGCCGGAAGCGACTCCCCACTTCCTGCGCCGGGGCTGCTGGGAATTGTATTACAAACTACAACTCCCGGACTCCTCCGCGGCCAGAAACATGCTCCCCAACCCAACACATAGAAACATAGAAACATAGAAACATTGTACATCCATTCCCCCCACAGATGCTGCTCAACATGTAGAGTCTTTCCAACTGCGTGTGGTTTCACTCCATATTCCAACATGGAGCGCAGGAGGATGAGAGGATGAGGGGGGATCTGATAGAGGTGTATAAAATCACGAGAGGAATAGATCGGGTTAGATACACAGGTGGACATAAAATGCTGGAGTAACTCAGCGGGTCAGGCAGCATCTATGGAGAAAAGGAATGGGTGACGTTTCGTGTTGAGACCATTTGTGTTGAGACCCTTCTTCAGACTGATCACATTGTCTCTTGCCCAGAGTAGGTGAATCGAGGACCAGAGGACACAGGTTTAAGGTGAAGGGGAAAAGATTTAATAGGAATCTGAGGGGTTACTTTTTCAAACAGGGTGGTGGGTGTATGGAACAAGCTGCCAGAGGAGATAGTTGAGGCTGGGACTGTCCCAACGTTTAAGAAACAGTTAGACAGGTACATGGATAGGACAGGTTTGGAGGAATATGGGCCAAACGCAGGCAGGTGGGACTAGCGTAGCTGGGACATTTTGGCCAGTGTTGGGCAAGTTGGGCCGAAGGGCCTGTATCCACACTGTATCACTCCATGGCGATATCTGCAATTTATTGTGTCAAAGGGACCCCCTTGTCAAGTTGGGAGTTCATTATGGGACAGTAACATTAAGTATAATTGGATACAGACACAAAGTGCTGGAGTAACTCAGACAGACAGACATGCAGCATCTCTGGAGAAAAAGAATAGGTGATGTCTCGGGTCGAGACCCTTCTTCAGACAGTCTGTTCGCTTTCTCCCACAAGGAGCAGGCCGCATTGTGCAAATACTGCACAAGGCAGGCTCGTTGGGAGTTAATGGATAAAAAACTGGCTTAGTGACAGAAGGCAGAGGGTGATGGTAGAAGGGTGCTTCTGTGACTGGAGGCAGGTGTCCAGTGGGGTGCCGCAGGGATCGGTGTTGGGTCCCTTACTGTTTGTAATCTACATAAATGATCTGGATGTCAACGTACAGGGCATGATCAGCAAGTTTGCAGATGACACAAAGGTAGGGGGGGGGTGGTGAATAGCGAGGAAGGGATCTGCAAGCTGCAGCAAGATATAGATGAGATGGTCAGATGGGCGGAGCAGTGGCAGATGGAATTTAATCCTGAAAAGTGCGAGGTGATGCACTTTGGCAGAAATAACTTGGAGAGGGAGTACACCATGAATGGAAGGACCCTAGGAAAGGCAGGGGTACAGAGGGACCTTGGAGTACAGGTACACAAGTCCTTGAAGGCAGCAGGACAGGTGGACAGGGTGGTCAAAAAGGCATATGGGTTACTGGCCTTCATTAGCCGGGGCATCTAATATAAAAGTAGGGGGGTAATGATGGAATTGTACAGAACACTGGTGAGGCCACAGCTGGAGTATTGTGTACAGTTCTGGTCACCACATTATAGAAAGGATGTGATAGCTTTGGAGAGGGTGCAGAGGAGATTCATCAGGATGCTGCCAGGGATGAAGGGCCTCGGCTATGAGGAGAGACTGAGCAGACTAGGGTTGTTTTCCCTGGAGCAGAGAAGGTTGAGAGGGGACATGATCGAGGTGTACAAGATCATGAGGGGCATAGATAAGGTAGATGGCGGGGAACTTCTTCCACTGGTGGAAGGTTCAACAACGAGGGGACATAGATACAGGGTAAGGGGAGGGAGGTTTCGGGGGGATGTGAGAAAGAACTTTTTCACCCAGAGGGTGGTTGGAGTCTGGAACTCACTGCCTGGGGTGGTGGTGGAGGCGGGAACACTCACAACGTTTAAGAGGCATTTGGATGGGCACTTGAAATGCTACAACATTCAGGGCTACGGTCCAAATGCGGGAAAATGGGATTAAAATTAGACTGTTTAGTAACGGGCGGCGCGGACACGATGGGCCGAAGGGCCTCTTTCTGTGCTGTAGGACTCTATGACTCTAATTGGCCAAAATATCCCACAGAGAGATAGAGTCATACATCACGGACACAGGCCCTTCGGCCCAAACCCTCCATGATGACCAAGATGCCCCATCTCAACTGGTCCCATTTGCCGGCATTTACCCCATACCCCTCTAAACCTTTCCTATCCATGTATCCGTCCAATTGTCATTTAAATGCTGTTATAGAACCTCCCTAACTACCCACTGTGGCAGTTCATTCTATATACCCAACACACTCTGAGTGGAAAAGTTGCCCCTCAGGTTCCTATTAAATCCCTACGATTTACTCCAGCACTTGGTGCCTACCTCTTGTCCTGCTCTTGTCAAGTAGCCTGAGGGATAGATTTGATACTTGTTAACTTGATTTAAAGCATTGTTCCTTCACGCAAACAAAACGGCTTCGTGCCAGCCTGATAGTCGGTGAGTGATGACTACACCAAACCCTTGTAACGTGATAAAGATTTAGCAGAAATTGGCTGAATGAATTACGCAAACAAGGAGTAAATAGCTGTAGAGTTGCTATCTTACAGTGCCAGGAACCTAGGTTCTATCCTGACTACGGGTGCTGTCAATAGACAATAGACAATAGATGCAGGAGTAGGCCATTCAGCCCTTCGAGCCAGCACCACCATTCAATGTGATCATGGCTGATCATTCTCAATCAGTACCCTGTTCCTGCCTTCTCCCCATACCCCCTGACCCCGCTATCCAAGAGCTCTAACTAGCTCTCTCTTGAATGCATTCAGAGAATTGGCCTCCACTGCCTTCTGAGGCAGAGAATTCCACAGATTCACAACTCTCTCACTGAAAAAGTTTTCCTCATCTCTGTTCTAAATGGCTTACCCCTTATTCTTAAACTGTGGCCCCTTGTTCTGGACTCCCCCAACATTGGGAACATGTTTCCTGCCTCTAACGTGTCCAACCCCTTAATAATCTTATACGTTTCAATAAGATCCCCTCTCATCCTTCTAAATTCCAGTGTATACAAGCCTAGTCGCTCTGGTCTTTCAACATATGACAATCCCGCCATTCCAGGAATTAACCTAGTAAACCTACGCTGCACGCCCTCAATAGCAAGAATATCCTTCCTCAAATTTGGAGGCCAAAACTGCACACAGTACTCCAGGTGTGGTCTCACTAGGGCCCTGTACAACTGAAAAAGGACCTCTTTGCTCCTATACTCAACTCCTCTTGTTATGAAGGCCAACATTCCATTGGCTTTCTTCACTGCCTGCTGTACCTGCATGCTTCCTTTCAGTGACTGATGCACTAGGACACCCAGATCTCGTTGTACGTCCCCTTTTCCTAACTTGACACCATTCAGATAATACTCTGCCTTCCTATTCTTACCACCAAAGTGGATAACCTCACACTTATCCACATTAAACTGCATCTGCCATGCATCCGCCCACTCACACAACCTGTCCAAGTCACCCTGCAACCTCATAGCATCTTCCTCACAGTTCACACTACCACCCAATGTCTGTACGTTGTTTGCACGTTCTCCCCGTGACCGCGTGGGTTTTCTCTGGGTGCTCTGGTTTCCTTCCACATTCCAAAAATGTGCAGGGCTGTAGATTTATAGGCTTGCATAAATTGTCCCTGGTGTACAGGATAGTGTCAGTGTGCGGGTGATTGCTGGTTGGCACGGACTTGGTGGGCCGAAGGGCCTGCATCGCTAAACTAAACTAAAAAAGTCCCAGGCTATCGACCTTCTCATAACTCAAGCTCTCCAATCCCAGCAACATAGTCATAAATCTTTCCGACACCATTTCCAGCTTAATCTGCGGCACACTGAAGTGCATCTGCCAAAGTGTTTTTCCTCATTCCTGGCACCACTCCTCAGCGCCTTCCTCTAAATTTCAGACACACTTCCTGAAGTCGCTTGGAATGGGACAAAATACTTTATCCGAGTGATTTATAAAGGTTAAACATAAATTGCTTAATGTGTAGGAAGGAAATGCAGATGTTGATTTGAACCGAAGGTAGACACACAGTGCTGGAGTAACTCAGCGGGACAGGCAGCATCTCTGGAGAGAAGGAATGGGTGACGTTTCGGGTCGAGACCTTTCTTCAGACCTGAAATATCACCCATTCCTTCTCTCCAGAGATGCTGCCTGTCCTGCTGAGTTACTCCAACTTTTTGTGTCTATCTTCGGTTAACACCAGCATCTGCAGTTTCTTCTTGCACATCGCAGAGAGCCTGCTGTGTGAGGGGACTGTGCATGCAGCTAGCGCTATCTCTCTCTCTCTCTCTCTCTCTCTCGCTCTCTGTGATCACTTTGTGGAATGGGGTGTCACACACACACACACACACACAAAGAAAAGATAATATCAGATAATTGCCAGTACTGCAGACACAGGGAGGGATCAGCATGGCCAAATGCAAGGTGGAGTCCCTCACATTTGTGCCAGCATTGTGTCAACATGCGTCTCGGTTCCGAGCCTAACCTTTGTTGCTTGTTCTGCACAGATAGAGTTCTCCCCTCTTACACCCCAGGAGGTGGATTGCACTAGGGTACAATTACACACGCCTTCCAGCTGCACAGTACTTCGTACATTTATTCCTTTTGTCAGATATGAACATCACTGGTACGTTCCCGGGATGGTGGGACTGACATACGAGGAAAGAACGGGTCAACTGGGCTTATATTCACTGGAATCTAGAAGGATGAGAGGGGATCTTATAGAAACATATAAAATTCTTAAGGGATTGGACAGGCTAGATGCAGGAAAAATATTCCCCATGTTGGGGGAGTCCAGAACCAGGGGTCACACAGTTTAAGAATAAGGGGTCGGTCATTTAGGACTGAGTTGAGAGTTTTCTGCCACAGAAGGCAGTGGAGGCCAATTCACTGGATGTATTCAAGAGTGAATTCGATTTAGCTCTTCGGGCTAACGGAATCAAGGGATATGGGGAGAAAGCAGGAACGGGGTACTGATTTTGGATGATCAGCCATGATCATATCGAATAGTGGTGGTGGCTCAAAGGGCCGAATGGCCTACTCCTGCACCTATTTTCTGTGTTTCTATGTTCCCGATCACCCCAGAATCATAGAAACAAGATGTTGCCTGACCCGCTGAGTTACTCCAGCACTTTGTGAATATCTTCGGTGTAAACCAGCGTCTGCAGTTCCTTCCTACATTACCTTTGCAGTGCCAGGTGGATGGAGCTACCTGTAGCTCAAAGCTAAACGGCAACTGGAGTCGATGTTAAAGACACTGCGATGATGGAGAAAATATTCAACCATCCTTTAATAGACTCCCGTCGTTTTGGATATGATTTATTATATCAATATGACTGCAATTAGCTTCAGAGTTACAACCGCCTGTTGTTCATTAGAATGATTTAGGGTATGGTGCTGAGTAAGTTGGTGTAAAGTTCTACCCTTAGGCTCCGAGGAATGGTAACACCTCATTCCGCTCAGATGATACATCGTGAAGCCGGTTATTTTATGAGTAGAAACACAACAGGTCAAACTACGTTCATCTCAGTCTTCCCCTAGATGGTCGTGTCCAAACCTGTGGTCCTCACTGCCCAGGAGATCCCATTAATTGGGGCTTGTGGCTTTGGGGTGTCAACTTTCTCACTCTCAAATAAGGGACAAAGGGTGACGTCACCGCCCCGCGCCCTAAAGTGACCTCACCCACCAGCGGCCACGTGCTCCCGCTCAACCAATGGCGGCCGCCCGGTCCGGGAGGCGGGTTGCTATGCAACCTCCGTTCGGCAAACACACTGGGCCCTGTTCCCCGAACACACTCAGTTAGCCTACACTGTCCAGGCCTACAGCGGCCCCCGGGCCTAATACGGGACAAGGGCGGTCCCATACGGTACAAACCAATTTAGCCCAAAATACGGGATGTCCTGGCTAATACGGGACAGTTGGCAACTCTCCTTGTGGTTGACCCAAGGGTCCAGTGTTCAGTTTAGTTTAGTTTAGAGATACAGCATGGAAACAGTTGTGTACAGTTTTGGTCTCCTAATCTGAGGAAAGACATTCTAGCCTTAGAGGGAGTACAGAGAAGGTTCACCAGATTGATCCCTGGGATGGCAGGACTTTTATATGAAGAAAGACTGGGTAGACTAGGCTTATACTCGCTGGAATTTAGAAGACTGAGGGGGGATCTTATAGAAACATATAAAATTCTTAAGGGGTTGGAGAGGCTAGATGCGGGAAGATTGTTCCCGATGTTGGGGAAGTCCAGAACCAGGGGTCACAGCTTAAGGATAAGGGGGAAGTCTTTTAGGACCGAGATGAGAAAACATTTCTTCACACAGAGAGTGGCGAGTCTGTAGAATTCTCTGCCACAGAAGGTAGTTGAGGCCAGTTCATTGGCTATATTTAAGAGGGAGTTAGATGTGGCCCTTGTGGCTAAAGGGATCGGGGGGTATGGAGAGAAGGCAGGTACGGGATACTGAGCTGGATGATCAGCCATGATCATATTGAATGGCGGTGCAGGCTCGAAGGGCCGAATGGCCTACTCCTGCACCTATTTTCTATGTTTCTATGAAACAGGCCCTTCGGCCCGCTGAGTCCACACTGACCATGGCTCACCTGTACACGTTCCCATCAATAACACAGGACAAGTTATCCCACTTTCCACCTCCAGTCTCTGCACATATGGGGCAATTTTACAGAGGGCCAATTAACCTACAAACCCACACATCTCTGATGTGGGAGGTAACCGGTAGTGCGGTGGCTCAGCGGGTAGTACTGCTGCCTCCCAGCACCGGAGACTCGGGTTTGATCCTGACCCCGGACACAGTTTGCATGCTCTCCCTGTGACCACGTGGGTTTCCACCGGGCGCTCTGGTTCCTTCCCACATCCCAACAACGGCAGGCTTGCACGTTAATTGGCCATCTGTAAAATTGCCCTCTAATGTATAGGGAGTGGAGTAGAAAGGGTCCCGACCAGAAACGTCACCCATTCCTTCTCTCCAGAGATGCTGCCTGTCCCGCTGAGTTACTCCAGCACTTTGTGAAACGTCACCTATCCATGTTCTCCACAGATGCTGCCTGACCCGCTGAGTTACTCCAGCACTTTGTGTCTGTGGTCGAGTGGACGAGAAAGTTGGATGACATAGAGCGGGCATGAACGGGTGATCAATGGTTTTTGGCATGGACTTGATGGGCCGAACGGCCTGTTTCCATGCTGTATCTCGAAACTCAACACCCAGAGGTGACCCAGGCAGTCACAGGTAGAAGGTGTAAACTCCACACAGACAGTACCCGAGGTCAGGATCGAACCCATGATCTCTGGCGCCGTGAGGCAGTGGCTTTACCAGCTGTGCCACTTTGGGGAGGGTTGACTTCCTGAAAACCTCTGAGGAACGGGCAAAATGTAAAGCTTTGTCCAAAAACCTCAACCCATAGGTTAGAGATGCAGGCATGATCTCTCGTGAATGGGCTTTCTTCAGATAGAAGACAAGGGATCTAGGAAAATAACTGCAGATGCTGGTACAAATCAAAGGTATCACAAGCAGTGCAGTCTGAAGAAGGGTCTCGACCCGAAACGTCACCCATTCCTTCTCTCCCGAGATGCTGCCTGACCCGCTGAGTTACTCCAGCACTCTGTGATACTGAAGATAAGGCCATTTAGAGTTGAGGTGCCTCGAGATTTCTTCTCTCAAATGGTGGCGAATCTTTGGAATTCTCCCCCCCCCCCCCCCAGAGGAGGAGAAGATATGTTCAAGATAGACCACCTTGGCTGCTGTCCATGTGGAGTTTGCACGTTCTCTCTTTGGCCACATGGGTTTCTTCCGTGTGCTCTGGTTTCCTCCCACATCCTAAAGACGTGCGGGTTTGTAGGTTAATTGGCCCTCTGTAAGTTGCCGCTAATGTGTAGTCCGTGGGGGATGAAGATACGATAGAAACGGATAGAACTGTAGGTGTGATCAATGGCTGGCATGCACTGGAGAGCCTGTTTCCATGCTGCATCACAAAACTAGACCACAATTGGACTAAAGCTGGACTAAAAGCTAGATGAATGCTTGAATGATGGCGGTGTTGGGAACTGCCACAGCAGAGGAGTTGGGGTCAGCAGAGATCTGCCATAATCCTAGTGAATGGCAGACTAGGATTGAAGGGCCGAGCGGCCGACTCCTGCTCCTGTTTTGTGTACATTGATAACCTAGTGAGAAAGTGTTGAAGGAGGATGTGCCTACATAGGGGATGTTCCTATTAAAACCTTCGTGTCTATGGTTGGCGTGGACTGGGTGGGCCGAAGCGTATCATAATATACACCATGCTGTATCATGTGGAGGCCGATTCTCTGGATGCTGTCAAGAGAGTTAGATAGAGCTCTTAATGATAGCGGACTCAGGGGGTACGGGGAGAGGGCAGGAACGGGGTACAGATTGTGGATGATCAGCCATTGATCAGCCATTGAATGGCGGTACTGGCTCGAAGGGCCGAATGGCCTACTCCTGCACCTATTGTCTACTGTCATAGAACTGGACTAAAACCAGACTAAAGCTGGACTAAAGCTGGACTAAAGCTGGACTAAAACTGGACTAAAACTGGACTTGAAAACCTTGGTGTCTATTTTCCATAATTTGATCACATTTTGATTACAACAGCAATTTCATTTTTTCATTAACCAATAAATCACCCTTATTTCAGAACAAAGAAGCTCTGATAAATGGCCAGATAATTTGTCTTCTTGACAGCTGGAATATGTTTGGCAAGGATCATTGAATTACGATATTCAGTCACTCATTCATGCCTGTTTCTTCATTCAATTAGTTTAGTTTAGTTTCGAGCTACTCCTCGATCCCTCTGCTCTACATCACTCCTCAGGCTCAGCCATTGACTGTGAAGGTCCTGCCCTAGTTTGACTTCCCAAAGTGCCGCATCTCACACTTCCCCCGCTCATTTGCCCAGCTGATCAAGACCCTGGCGCAATTTTGGATAACCATCTTCGTCATTTACAACACAACCCACTTCAGTGTTTGTTATCGGCAAACTTACTAATTATGCCTTGTACACTCTCGTACGAATCATTGGTATAAACCACAAACAGCAATGGGCCCAGCACCGATCCCTGAGGCACACCACTAAACACAGGCTTCCAGTCCAAAAAGCATTGGGCTACTAGTTCACAAGGTCTGGAGCAGAATTAGGCCATTCAGCCCATCAAGTCTATTCCGCCATTCAATCATGGCTGATCCCTCCCTCCCTCCCAAACCCATTCTCCTGCCTTCTCCCCATAACTCCTGACACCTGCACTAATCAAGAATCTATCTATCTCTGCCTTAAAAATATCCATTGACTTGGCCTCCACAGCCTTCAATTGGAGTAACATCTAGTAATTGCAAAAATCCACAGCTCCAGCCCCACCAAGGTCTCCACCTTACCAGGTTATCGTAGTTCATATGGCTTCTACTGCCAGTTCAGTTCAGTTTATTGTCACGTGTACCGATGCACAGTGAAAAGCTTTTGTTGCGTGCTAACCAGTCAGCGGAAGGACTATACATGATTACAGTCGTGCCGTTTACAGTATACAGATACATGATAAGGGAATAACGTTTAGTGCAAGGCAAAGCCAGCAAAGTCCGATCAAGGATAGTCCGATTGAGGGTCACCAAAGAGATAGATAGTAGTTCAACACTGCTCTCTGGTTGTGGTAGGATGGTTCAGTTGCCCGATAACAGCTGCTAATTGTTAGACACCCATTAGCATTGGTATTTCTGTGCAGATTCCAGGTGAAGATAGGATTAACAGGGTAAGAAGTGTCATCATGGCTCTTTGCTGCAGTAAATGGAGATTCACAATTATCAGTCAAATCGTTATAAGAAAAATGCAGGAAAATGCTTTGTTTAGAGATACAGCGCGGAAACAGGCCCTTCGGCCCATCGAGTCCACACCGACCAGCGATCACCCTGTACACTAGGACCAACCTACACACTAGGGACAATTTACAATTTTTTTTAACCAAAGCCAATTAACCTTCAAACCTGTGCATCTTTGGAGTGTGGGAGGAAACCGGAGCACCCGGAGAAAACCCACGCAGGTCACGGGGAGAACGTACAAACTCCACACAGACAGCACCCGTGGTCAGGATCGAACCCGGGTTTCTGGCACTGTGAGGCAGCAACTCTATCGCTGTGCCACCCTGCCGAAGTTTAGTTTAGAAATACAACGTGGAAACAGGCTAGGCCAGTCCGCGCTGACCAGCGATCCCCGTACACTAGCACTATCCTACACACTAGGGACAATTTACATTTTTTTTAACAAAGCCAATTAACCTACAAACCCGCAAGCCTTTGGAATGTGGGCGGAAACCAGAGCACCCGGAGAAAACCCACGCAGTCACAGGGAGAACGTACAAACTCCACACAGGCACAGACAGCACCCGTGGTCAGGATCGAACCCGGTTCTCTGGCGCTGTGAGGCAGCAATTCTACCGCTGCATCACCTGTTTCCACACTGTAAATTCAAATAGAGTAAATTCTGTTATACGACTGTATTATGTTCACTTCTGCTGTTTCTGTGTTGCATGTTATGATGTGTGGTATGAAGAAGGGTCTCGACCCAAAACGTCACCTATACCTTTTCCCCAGAGATGCTGCCTGACCCGCTGAGTTACTCCGGAATTTTGTGTCTATCTTCGGTTGAAACCAGCATCTGCAGTTCCTTCCAACACATGCGTGATATGATATGTGCTGCTGTTCGCCTGTTGCAACCTGTCACACTGTTGATTCTTGCATGGAGCATTGGGTGACTTTTCCAAACTACATAACATGAACCTGATACTTTGCTCCAAAATATGTCAATCCAAATGAACAATAAAACATAATTAAATCTTCTAAAATGGGTTTCATAAAATGTGCTGTCTGTTGGGACATGTTTTGTAACAAAGTTAATTCCAACTTCAAGTATAATTGACCTTTAAAAGTATTACAGTAAATTGTCATATCGCTATTCAATACAATGGTTTACCTACGCCTGGAATATTTTCATAACATCACATTAACCCAGAACTTGATATTATGGAACACAATGCTGTACTGTAGGAGGTAAGATGCACAATAGTAGTGATCTACAATATGTGGAACTGTAGACTGGAGGACAGCTTTGCATCAGAGCTCATGAAAAAAGACAAAACTATTTAGTCCATTCTAAGGTAGACACAACATGTTGGAGTAACTCAGCGGGACAGGCAGCATCTCTGGAGAGAAGAAATGGGTGACGTTTCGGGTCCAGACTCTTCTTCAGACTGAGAGTCAGGGGAGAGGGAGACACAGAGATAAGGAAGGGTAAGGTGTGAAAACGAGAGATCAAATGAGGTGGAGTTCAAGGAAAATGTCGAATGGATACATAAGCAGTGTTTAATTCAAGATTCCAACATCTGCAGTTCCTTGCGTCATTATTCCACTTTGAGAATTATTTCATGTGACTAGTTTAGAGATACAGCGTGGAAACAGGCCCTTCGGCCCCACTGAGTCCAACCATCACCCATTCACACTAGTCCCATGTTATCCCACTTTCTCATCCGCTCCCTACACACTAGGAGGCAATTTACAGAGGGTCGATTAATCCACAAACCTGCACGTCTTTGGAGTGTGGGAGGAAACCGGAGCACCTGGAGAAAACCCACGCAGGTCACGGGGAGAACGTACAAACTCCGTACAGACAGCACCCGTAGTCAGGATGGAACCCGGGTCTCTGGCGCTGTGAGGCAGCAGCTCTACCCGCTGCACCACCAGTACGGGTATATTATTGCCACATACTGAGATACAGTAAAAACCTTTGCTTTGAGTGGAATTCAGGGTAAATCCTCCCATATATGAATACAACAGACAGTGCACAAGAGAAAATAAACATTGTGTAGAATATAATGTGGCAGCTACTGAGAAAGTTCAAATTTAAAAAGTGAATCCCCTAAATACCCCAAGTGTGCAAGGAGTGAAGAGTGGTCATAGAATTGTACAGCAGGGAAACAGGCCCTTCGGTCCAACTTGATCACGCCGACCAACATGCCTCATCTACACCCCACCAGCCACCTACCTGCATTTATTTGGCTTATATTCTTCTAAACCAATCCTTTCCATGTATGCATTGCTGAAGAAGGGTCTCGACCCAAAATGTCACCCGTTCCTTCTCTCCAGAGATGCTGCCTAACCCGCTGAGTTACTCCAACACTCTGTGAAACGTCACCTATCCATGTTCTCCACAGATGCTGCCTGACCCGCTGAGTTACTCCAGCACTCTGTGAAACGTCACCTATCCATGTTCTCTAGAGATGCTGCCTGACCCGCTGAGTTACTCCAGCACTCTGTGAAACGTCACCTATCCATGTTCTCCAGAGATGCTGCCTGACCCGCTGAGTTACTCCAGCACTCTGTGAAACGTCACCTATCCATGTTCTCCACAGATGCTGCCTGACCTGCTGAGTTACTCCAGCACTCTGTGAAACGTCACCTATCCATGTTCTCCAGAGATGCTGCCTGACCCGCTGAGTTACTCCAGCACTCTGTGAAACATCACCTATCCATGTTCTCCACAGATGCTGCCTGACCCACTGAGTTACTCCAGCTTTTTGTGCCTATCTTCGGTTTAAACCAGCATCTGCAGTTCCTTCCTTCACACTATCCCTGTACCAGTGGATTTTAAACACTGCCTCAACTACCTTTCCTGGCAGCTCGTTCCATATTACCACCCCATCTGACAGCATAGCATGCAAAACAAAGATTTTCACTGTAACTTGACAATAATAACCCACGAGACAATAATAACCCTAAACCTTCTAGACCCTCTAATCTCACAAGAGGTCACACCACACCCTCCTTGAATAACAATCCAACTTCTGCAACTAATCTTGCTTAAATAGTTCCTGGTTAAAACATAACATTGAGTATCATTAACACTAATTGATACTAATTAAGTGGATACAATTGGTGAATCTATATACTAAAACTCTCGTTTGTTTGTTTGTTTGTTTGTTCCTGAACTACAGGCAAAACGGTACACGATAGCGCGACAATGTTAGGCCCACCTTACTCACCGTCGTCCCTTTGGTGCTAATGGAAGAAGTTTCATTGAAATCGGTGTTATATTTTTAAAGTTATTCACGTTTTAAATTTTAAATCTATCTCCTCGGGAGGGAGGGAGGGAGGGGCGAGGGAGGATAAGGGGGATGGAGTGGGGGGGAGGGGAAGGGGAGAGGGAAGGGAGAGGAGGGGAAGGGAATGGGAGGAAGGGAGGAGAGGGGGAGGGAGGGGTTGAGGGGGTGGATTGGGGGGGAATGGGGGAGGGGAGGATGGGGAAGAGGTTGAGGGGGTGGAGTGGGGGGGAATGGGGAGGGGAAGGGGGAGGTGTGGAGGGAGGGGGGAGGGTGGGCAGGAAGGAGGGGAGGAAGAAGGGGGGAATGGAGGGAGGTGGAGGGGGGAGGGGATGGGAGGGGATGGGAGGGGAAGGGGGAGGGGGAGGAGGGGGGGAGTGGGGGAGGAGAGAGTGCTTCATCAATGCAGGAGAGGTTTGTGCCCAACGGGTCCACTTGGTCTAGTCAAAACTAAGGAGAAACCCTCGCACTTGTCGGTTGCACCCCACTCAAAGGGAGAAGGTCGTGATGTTGGAGGACAATTATCCCAGCCCAAGAACATCACAGGAGCTCCTCGGTGAAGAAGTGTCCAAAGCTCAACCATCTCCATCAACGTCAGCAATTACCTGAGCCTACTGCAGAAGGAAGGACCGAGAATTATATATAGTTTTGTGTAATAAGGAGGAATCTCTTTATTCAGAAGGTTGTGGATCTGTGGAATTCATTGCCACAGACGGCCGTGGAGGCCAAAAGTCAATGGATATTTTTAAGGCAAAGATTGATAGAATCTCTCCACATCGCCGTCTATACCTCTGGTTTCCCTTATCCCAAACCAGTCTGAGGAGGGGTCTCGACCAAAAACGTCACACATTCCTTCTCCCCAGAGATGCTGCCTGTCCCGCTGAGTTACTCCAGCATTTTGCGTCTATCTTACGTGAGGCAGCTACATGTCAAGGAAGAAACGCAGCCCCAGAAACCCAACAAATAAATCACAATTAATTCAGCAATATTTATAAAAACATTTAATTTTTAATACGATTTATTTCTCATTTTACAAAATGAATCGATACATTGCAGTTGTAGATGGAAAATGAATATTTTCATAGAGTCATAGAGTCCTACAGCACAGAAAGAGGCCCTTCGGCCCATCGTGTCCGCGCCGCCCGTTACCAAACACAGTCTAATTTTAATCCCATTTTCCCGCATTTGGACCGTAGCCCTGAATG
The DNA here is from genome assembly GCF_053455715.1 of Rhinoraja longicauda. Classification (NCBI taxonomy): domain Eukaryota; kingdom Metazoa; phylum Chordata; class Chondrichthyes; order Rajiformes; family Arhynchobatidae; genus Rhinoraja; species Rhinoraja longicauda. The sequence goes on from NC_135993.1 coordinate 1,438,103, forward strand.
TTGTAGCATTTCAAGTGCCCATCCAAATGCCTCTTAAACGTTGTGAGTGTTCCCGCCTCCACCATCACCCCAGGCAATGAGTTCCAGACTCCAACCACCCTCTGGGTGAAAAAGTTCTTTCTCACATCCCCCCGAAACCTCCCTCCCCTTACCCTGTATCTATGCAATTTTATAGAAGAATTGCAAACATTTATATTTATTACATCAGAAAGGCAAAGAAAATATAGACAGCGTTCACTGTGGACGACTCAATTGTCATCACGTATTGTCTTTCCGCTGCTGGATAGCACGCAACAAAAGCTTTTCACTGTACCTCGGTACACGTGACCATAAACAAAATGAAACTTGCGCTCCAAAGCATTAACTTTGAGAATTGCTGCCCATTTCTCTTTGGGATATCGATGGATGAAGGTTTTACCAACTCAACGACCTCTGATTACTCATCTCCCTCTCGATCTTCCTTTAGTTTCTCAATGACAAGCTCCCTGAGAGTTGTGAATTTGTGGAATTCTCTGCCACAGAGAGCAGTGGAAGTCAAATCACTGGATGGATTTATTAGAGAGAGTTAGATAGAGCTCCAGGGGCTAGTGAAATCAAGGGATATGGGGAGAAGGCAGGCACGGGTTACTGATTGTGGATGATCAGCCATGATCACAATGAATGGCGGTGCTGGCTCGAAGGGCCGAATGGCCTCCTCCTGCAGCTATTTTCTATGTTTGTATGTTTCTATGTTTCTATGTTTCTACTCACCAAATGATTGCTGTGTCTCCTGAGATCCAGTGAGTGGTGAATCAATTGTATGATAGTTTAAACAAGTGCCCTCTGGAATGCACATTGATTCCAACTATAGACACGCTTACACCATTTTGTCAATGGAAACCCAATGCAGGGCATAACTACACTGGGGCGTCACGGTGGCGCAGCGGGTTTAGCTGCTGCCTCACAGCGCCAGAGGCCCGGGTTCCATCCTGACCTCGGGTGCTGTCTGTACGGAGTTTGTACGTTCTCCCCATGACCTGCATGGGTTTTCTCCGGGTGCTCCGGTTTCCTCCTGCACTGCAAGCACGTGCAGGTTTGTAGGTTAATTGGCTGCTGTGAAATTGTAAAATTGTCCCCAGTGCGTGTAGGATAGAGCTAGTGTACGGGGTGATCGATGGTCGGCACGGACTCTAAACTAAACTAAACTAAACTCCAAGGTCAAAGGGAGAAAGTTTAAGGGAGATTGTCAGGGCAAAATATAGAAACATAGAGAACAGGTGCAGGAGGAGGCCATTCAGCCCCTCAAGCCAGCACCGCCATTCAATATGATCATGGCCGATCATCCAGAATCAGTACCCCGTGCCTGCTTTCTCCCCATATCCCTTGATTTTGTTAGCCCTAAGAGCTATATTTAACTCTCTCTTGAAAGAGAGTACGTTTTATTTTACACAGAGGATAGCAGAGGCTTGCAATGTGCTGCCCGGAGTTGTGTATGGTATGGTATGGGTCTTTATTTCTCACATGTACCGAGGTACAGTGAAATTCTATCTTGTTCTGAACTGTATACGAAAATGAATTTCACTGTACCTCAGTACATGTGACATACAGTGCATTCAGAACATGTGACATACAGTGCCTTCACTTTTTCCACATTTTGTTACGTTACAGCCTTATTTTATAATGGATTAAATTATTTTCTTTTATCATCAATCTACACACATTACCCCAGAATAAAGAAGCGGAAACAGGTGTTTAGAATACTTTCTGAATGCACTGTGTAAAGTTCCATCCCACACCATACACCACTTCTGGCAGTGCATTCCAGGTACATGTTTGTGAGCAGTGAAAGTTTTTTATATAGGCACATAAATAAACATGAAATGGAACGATATGGGACACATGCAGCTCAAGATTAGTTTAGACAGACACAAAAAACTGGAGTAACTCAGCGGGACAGGCAGCATCTCGGGAGAGAAGGGATGGGTGACGTTTTGGGTCAAGACCCTTCTTCAGATTAGTTTATGCAGGCATTCTGTACGGCACAGACATTGTGGGCCAAAGGGCCTCTTCCTGTGCTGTACTGTTCCATGGTTTCTCTGGTTGAAGGGGTTAGTCTATGTAGGCACAGACATTTTGGGCCGAAGGGCCTGTTCCTGTGCTGTTAAATGTTTTATTTTTTCAAATATGTCGTCATTCACGGGAATTATCACTTTAATTACATCCAAATTCCTTCTCTCCAGAGATGCTGCCTGTCCCGCTGAGTTGCTCCACCTTGTGTCTGTCTTCTGTGCAAACCAGCATCTGCAGTTCCTTCCTACACATTTTATTTATCAGTAGTGAACAATTTTGTCAAAGTCATAGAGTCATACAGCGTGGAAACAGGCCCTTCGGCCCAACATGCCCATGCCGACCAACAAGCCCCATCTACACTAGTCCCACCTGCCTGCATTTGGCCCATATCCCTCCAAGCCTGTCCTATCTATGTACCTGTCCAATTTTTTTTAAGCGTTGTGATAGTGCGATAGTTTTTTTTGAGTTATCACTGTTAATTTAGATAACTTTTCTACGTTGAAAGGAGGCAGTTTAGATTTATACAGCAATGTAGTATAGGTTACTGTCCACTCCAGCTTTACAAAGTTGACATTTATTTCTTCCAAGAAGCGTTCTGACCCCAACCATTGTCTGTCCATTTCCCTCCACAGATGCTGCCTGACCCACAGAGTTCCTCCAGCAGTGTGTGTTTTGCTCAAGATTCTAGCATCTTGTGTCTTCAAATGAAATTCCCAGGTTGGATGGAAACAACTATGAGACAACAAATGGTAATAGTACAGAAATAGTAATGTTCATTGATATACGAGGGTCAGTACTGTGCCCATTATGCAAGAATCTAAATCGTAGGTTCACCAGGTTAATTCCCGGGATGGCGGGACTGCCGTCTGAGGAAAGATTGGAAAGACTGGGCTTGTATTCACTGGAGTTTAGAAGGATCAGAGGGGATCTTATAGAACGTGTAAAATTATAAAAGGACTGGACAAGCAAGATGCAGGAAAAATGTTCCCAATGTTGGGCGAGTCCAGAACCAGGGGCCACAGTCTAAGAATAAAGGGGAGGCCGTTTAAAACTGAGGTGAGAAGAAACTTTCTCACCCAGAGAGTTGTGAATTTGTGAAATTCTCCGCCACAGAGGGCAGTGGAGGCCGATTCACTGGATGAATTTAAAAGAGAATTAGATAGAGCTCTAGGGGAATCGAGGCATATGGGGAGAAGGCAGGCACGGGTTACTGATTGTGGATGATCAGCATGATCACAATGAATGACGGTGCTAGCTCGAAGGGCTGAATGGCTCCTCCTGCACCTATTTTCTATGTTTCTAGGTTTCGACCAGATGTGATAACAGGCACTGGTATTTGCTTTCAATAAGCAGGTTACCAGACCCGAAACGTGAGCCACAGTCTGTGGTTTTACACAAGCAAATTTTATGAGCTTTGTATTTCTATTAAATGCTTAACAATCTTTGACAGCCTTAGATTTAGTTTAGAGATACAGCTTGAAAACAGGCCCTTCGGCCCATCGAGTCCATGCCGACCAACGCTCGTAGAACTTAGAGATAACATAGGTTCTATGTTATCCCACTTTCTCATTCAATCCCTACACACCAGGGACAATTTACAGTGGGCGATCAATGTACAAATCTGCACGTGTTTGGAGAGTGGGAGGAAACCAGAGCACCCGGAGGAAACCCACGCAGGTCACGGGGAGAACGTACAAACTCCGTACAGACAGCGCCCGATGTCAGGATCGAACCCGGGTACCTGGCGCTGTGAGGCAGCAGCTCTACCCGCTGCGCCACCGTGCCAAAGCATTTTATAAATACTGTTAAGTGTCGTAATGTAGGAAACGTATCTGCCATTTTAGACACAGCAAGCTCCACTAGAAACAAGGAGAGATTAATATCTTCTTGCGATGTTTGTTTGGGTCAAATATTGACCAGAGCACCAGGGAGATTTCCCTAACTCTCTCTTTTAAATAGTGGCCATTGTGTGTTTCACACCCAGCTGTGATGGGGAACTGCAATACCTCATTACGGTCACGCAGTGTTACAGTTATTAACTTATCGTGTTATTTAGTTTAGAAATACAGCGTGGAAACGGGCCCTTCGGCCCATCGAGTCCGCACAGACCAGCGATCCCCGCACACTAACACTATCCTACACACACGAGGAGCAATGTACACATACACCAAGCCAATTAACCTACAAACCTGCACGTCTTTGGAGTGTGGGAGGAAACCTGAGTTCTCGGAGAAAACCCACGCAGGTCACGGGGAGAACGTACAAACTCCGTACAGACAGCGCCCGTAATCAGGATCGAACCCGGGTCTCTGGCGCTGTGAGTCAGCAGCTCTACCCGCTGCGCCACCATGCTGTAGAAAACTGATTATTATATACTATATGTGTGGCATTGTGTTAGCAGGCTGGTAAGCTGCAGCAAGTGACAATTTCGCTGTCCCATTGCTGGTAAATAGGACAATTAAAAACTCGAGTATTACAACCCTAAAGAAGTACTTCTGAAGAAGGGTTCTGATCTGAAACGTCACCTTTCTCCAGAGATGTTGCCTGCCCTGCTGAGTTACTCCAGCACTCTGTGAAACGTCACCTATCCATGTTCTCCAGAGAAATGCTGCCTAACCCGTTGAGTTACTCCAGCACTCTGTGAAACGTCACCTATCCATGTTCTCCACAGATGCTGCCTGACCCACTGAGTTACTCCAGCACTCTGTGAAACGTTGCCTATCCATGTTCTCCACAGATGCTGCCTGACCCGCTGAGTTACTCCAGCACTCTGTGAAACATTGCCTATCCATGTTCTCCACAGATGCTGCCCGACCCGCTGAGTTACTCCAGCACTTTTTTTAGGTAAACCCACATCTGCAGTTCCTTATGCCCCCATATAATCTGATCTGTTTGGATAGCATGCAAAAGCAAAGCTTTTCACTGTACCTCTGTACACAATAAATAACACTAAACCTGAACCCAGAGAGGCTTACAGAATCTGGAAAGTACCAGTTTGCTGGTAATGAAGGGGAGGGACAGGGACAGGTTACATTTTAAGTTTCCTTGTGTCTAACGCATTGCTGTGTACGCATATCCTGAAATGGGTTGGGGCTACATAGGGGATGAGAGAGGATTACCCCTGCCCTTGCGATGAATTACCAACCAATTGGTTCAAAACAGAAAACCCTCAGTGCCTGTGAGGAGACACCTCAGATCGAACACCCTTCATCAGAACCGAGAAAACGATAAATCAAAAGACAGACACAAGAAGCTGGAGTAACTCAGCGGGACAGGCAGCATCTCCGGAGAGATGGAATGGGTGACGTTTCGGGTCACGATAAAACAAGTTGGTTTAAAATGGCAGGGAGTCAGAGAAACAGCTTTTAACCTGAAACATTCCCTGAAACGTCACCCATGCCTTCTCTCCAGAGATGCTGCCTGACCCGCTGAGTTACTCCAGCACTCTGTGAAACGTCACCCATTCCTTCTCTCCAGAGAAGCTGCCTGTCACGCTGAGTTACTCCAGCATTTTGTGCCTCTCTTCACTGTTTCATTTCCTATAGATTTTGCCCCAGCGATTCTAGAACTTTCTATATTTTCCTGTACTATTGTACTTGAGTTTGGCTTGATTGTATTCAGTATTTAGTGTCAACAGATTTAACTGGACAGCACGCAACACAAAAGCTTTTCACTGTACCTCGGCAAACATAACAATAACAAATCTCAACCTAAACTGAGTAAGAAGGGTCTCGACCCCAAACCTCACCCATTCCTTCTCTCCAGAGATGCTGCCTGACCCACTGAGTTACTCCAGCATTTTGTGTCTACCTTCGATTGGGTCAGGCAGCATCTGCAGTTTTATTCCTAAACCTGAATTTAATTTTATTTCAGATTTCTATTGTCTGCAGTTTTTATTTTTGATTTTCAATCACCTTTCTAAACCTTGAGACTTTTTTTGTGCACAATTTCTATTTTGAAAATTAATCTCGAATGCCTTTCAGGGAAGTCAGTTCTATTGAAGTTGTTTTGATCAATGCATCTCTCTAGATCTCACTAACATCATTTTTTTTAAATGGGTCTATTGAGACAAGAGTAAAGATTTCATTAGGTGCCTCCTGGTGAGATTTAGAAAGTAATAATTAGTGTATAGAGAAGATAAACACCTTTCCACAGTTCATCCACACTTCCATCTCTGCTAACCATTAATAAAAAATATGCTGTAATCCACAACTAACTTTGCAATCTCATTAAAAACCTTTTAAAAAAAAATAAATGTAGATGCTGAAAAGCTTAAATAAAAACAGAAAATCTTTGTTAGCGCAGAACAGACCAGGCAGACACAAAAAGTTGGAGTAACTCAGCGGGTCAGGCAGCATCTCTGGATAGAAGGCATGGGTGATGTTTTGGGTCGAGACCCTTCTTCAGACTGAGAGTCAGGGGAGAGGGTGATAGGAGATAAGGAAGGATGAGGTGTTTGGGTCGAGATCCAGTCTGAAGAAGGGTCTCGACCCGAAACGTCACCCATTCCTTCTCTCCCGAGATGCTGCCTGACCTGCTGAGTTACTCCAGCATTTTGTGAATAAATACATTCGATCTGTACCAGCACCTGCAGTTATTTTCTTATACTGTTTGGGTCGAGACCCTTCTTCAGACTGAGAGTCAGGGGAGAGGGTGACATGAGATAAGGAAGGGTGAGGTGTTTGGGTCGAGACCCTTCCTCAGACTGAGAGTCAGGGGAGAGGGTGACCGGAGATAAGGAAGGATGAGGTGTGAAAACGAGACATCAAAGTGGCTGGAGTTCAAGGAAAATACAGAATAGGTCTCGACCTGAGGCGAAACCCATTCCTTCTCTCCAGAGATGCTGCCTGTCCCGCTGAGTTACTCCAGCATTTTGTGCCTATCTTCGGTCAAAGATAAAGTGTAATGGGGAGTGGGAGAGTGGGGAGTGGGGAGTGGGGGGTGGGTGGGAGGGTGGGAGGGGGGGATACAGTCAGATTGGTCGGAGAACTGGGAAGGGGAGAGGGATGGAGAGAGAGAGAGGATAAAGTCCAGGCGGCGTCCGTGGAGAGAGACAGAGAAACACAGAATGGTCTCTCCCACCTTGACCAAGAGCGGCGGGGTCTCTTTCCACAGATGCCGACCGACCGGCCGAGCGTCTCCAGCAAATTGTCTCAACTTGCAACTTTTAAAGTTGAAACCAGTTGTAAAAATGGTCACAATCTCTCCGCCTTTAGTTGCGAACGCAAACATTGTCTTTAATAGTCGTTAAGACCAAACAGAACATCTTCCAATACTGACACTAGACAGAGAGAATGGGTCTGCTTGTTTAAAATAATTTATACCCCTTTTCCATTACAGTTGGTTAGTAAAGTGAGACTTTGCATCGGTTATTTACACAATAAATAGTCTGTTTGGGAGGGTTTAGAGGACAAGGGGGCTGGGGAAGTAAGGACAGGGGGTGGTGGGGATAACGTTGGCTCCGGCCATGGGTACCGGGCTGATGTAGTAGCCGGTCTGGCCGGTCAGCAGGTTGATGGGGCAGGTCCCTCTGTAGGAGGCCGGGGAGTAGAGTCCATGGGCGGCCGACACCTGCCGGCGAGGCGGCCCGAACAGCGGGATGTCCAGGGCGGTCAGTGGGTTGCCGGCATGGGCGGGCTGATGGGACCAGGCACCGGTGTAGGATGCACACTGGCCCGGGTAGGGCGGCGGGACGGTGAAGCTGAACGCTGGGCCGGGCAGGGATAGCAGTGGGGACACGGGCCAGTACAGGGAGCCGGCCAGTGCCAAGCCCGGCCCGGACAGCCTAGCCCCCCGTCTGAAGGCCAGCTTGGCCCGGGTGGTCGCCGACCTCCTGCGCAACTTGCCCGTCGCCCCTCCGATGAACACGTCGTCGCTGCAAGGGTCCAGCATCCAGTAGTTGCCCTTGCCCGGGTCGTCGTAGTGCCGCGGCATCTTGACGAAGCACTTATTGAGGCTGAGGTTGTGCCTGATGGAGTTCTGCCATCCTTGCTTGTTGTCCTTGTAGTAGGGGAAGTTGCCCATGATGAACTCGTAGATGGAGCTCAATGTCAGCCTCTTGTCCCGGCTCTGGCGGATGGCCATCATGATCAGAGCGTTGTAACTGAAAGGGGGCTTCTCGTGTTTGACGCTCTCTTTTCCTCCCTCTCCATCTCCTGCCTCTTGCTCTCTCTCCTTGTCCGGGCTCTGCACGGTCCCTGCCGCGGGTTCTCCATCCTCTCCGTCTCTCTCCGGGTCGAGGTCGTCACCCATCGCCATTTCGGGCAGGAGGTTCTTGATGGTGAAGGGCCTTCTGTGGAGCACGCTGGGTTCCTTCACATCACCCATGGCCAACAACGCGTCCAATTACGCTGGTGAGCGCCCTTCAAATGGCCCATTGCAGTAGTCCACGTCCAACCCCTGGAGTGTCCCGGCCACTCCCTCCCTCCCTCTCTCTCTCTCTCCCTCCCTCTCTCTCTCTCCCTCCCTCCCTCTCTCCCTCCCTCCCCCCTCCCTCCCTCTCTCCCTCCCTCTCTCTCTCCCTCCCTCTCTCTCTACCCCTCCCTCCCTCTCTCCCTCCCTCTCCCCCTCCCTCCCTCTCTCCCTCCCTCTCTCTCCCTCCCTCTCTCCCTCCCTCCCTCCCTCCCTCTCCCTCCCTCCCCCTCCCTCTCTCTCTCTCCCTCCCTCCCTCCCTCCCTCTCCCTCTCTCCCTCCCCGGCCTCTGGTCCCAACATCAATAACTTCCCAGCTCATCGCCACTGGGACCAATCAGCTCCTACGACCTCCCCCCTCCCCTCCCCTCCTCTCCTCCCTAAAAACCTTCCCAGTTCATTTTCCTGTAAAAAAAATCCAAAAGGCCCAACAACAATGTTTATGACTTGTATTTATATATATAATGTGCCTCTCTTCGCGGAGAAATGTGAACTACGGGCAATCCCAGACACGGTAAGGCGTTTTGTATTTCCACTCTTCCCCAGGTTATTTATTATGTGCAGTAAAAATATAAATCCCACCGCGCCAGAAACTAGAATGCACACACGAGAAAAAAACCAAGACGGCTTCAAAGATACTCTTCTGGTCGTTCAAAACGTTTTACCTTGAAACTTCCAAGTACTGAAGTCAGACCCAACATAAAGACAGATTGTCACAAACATACATTTGATATAAAACGACTCAAACAAACAAACAAAAAAACAATCACACAAGAGAGGGTTTAAAACACAGATTCAAAATATATCCCATCCCCAACACGCACGATGCACCAAATTGTTACATCGAAGTGCTGGTGAAAATGGTTTAAGAAGTTAAACACACGAAAAAACTCAAACAAATAAATACAAGATCAGAAACACATTTATAAATATTCCTCGATTTATTTGTAGACAGACTTTTGAACACACACACACGCACGCACACACACACACACACACACACACACACACACACACACACACACACATAGAGACACACATAGAGACACACACACACACACACAGGCATACACACTCACACACACACAGACACATACACAAACACAGAGACACGCTCAGATAGACACATACACACACATACACACACACACACACACACATACACACACAGACACATACACAAACACAGAGACACATACAAACACACACACACACACACACACACACACACACATACAAACACAGAGACACACACACACACACACACACACACACACACACACACACACATTCGAATTTCAAACACGGCCAGATTTATAAAACCCGACATAGTCGACCAACGCGACCAAACACACAGGTGCATTATATATCCCCGCAACCCAGAATCAGTAAATTCAGTTAAAATTCGTTGACTTACAATTGCGGGTTTTAACAACAAAAGAAAGTTATGGGTCACGGCACGAATTTGAAGCTGATTTCATCAACGAAGCGCCCGAAGTGAATGCTCCGCTTTCCAGAAAAGAAAAGATAAAATGAAGAAGTCTTTCTGTACTTGTCAAGTGGAGCCCGAGTTTAGAATAAATGTACTTTTTAACAAAAAGATGAAATGTAATATGTTACTGCGGCTCCCAGACACATGGAAAATGTGTCACTTTACAACTGCAGGTGAAGTGAGATTCTGTCTGATTTATAGTTCTCGCAAAACAGCGCGATCAATTTCTGTCAAATCGGCTGGAAACTGAGAGACAGGCGAACGCATTCGGACACGGTTACAAATAACAATTGTAGTGTGAACAGAGAGAAAGAATTACAGGGAAGAACGATGCTTGAAAAATAACTAATCGCAGGAAATTGGAAGAAATATTTAATCGGCGATAGGAGGCTGGATATAGAAATTAAATGGATTGAGAAAATGTGTACAGAAATTAAATGGATTAAGTAAAGATAATGAACAAAAAGTGATGTGAATAAATAAATATATTAAAAGTCACATCGACCCACTGTAGAAAAGTTGCAAATTGCAGTAATTAATTCCCAATTAATTATTCTCCGCAATGATTTTTTTCACTTTCTCTTTAATATTTCGATTAGTAATGTGTACAAATTTGATTTGATTTTCTTCCCCCCTCCTTCGACATTCGAAGTTGCTGGAAAAAAATGTTCCCCGTGTTGGGGGAGTCCAGAACCAGGGGCCACAGTTTAAGAATAAGGGGTCGGCCATTTAGGACTGAGATGAGGAAAAACTTTTTCACCCAGAGAGTTGTGAATCTGTGGAATTCTCTGCCACAGAAGGCAGTGGAGGCCAATTCACTGGATGTTTTCAAGAGAGAATTAAATTTAGCTCTTCGGGCTAACGGAATCAAGGGGTATGGGGAGAAAGCAGGAACGGGGTACTGATTCTGAATGATCAGCCACTGGGATGGCAGGACTTTCATATGAAGAAAGACTGGATAGACTAGGCTTATACTCGCTGGAATTTAGAAGACTGAGGGGGGATCTTATAGAAACATATAAAATTCTTAAGGGGTTGGAGAGGCTAGATGCGGGAAGATGTTCCCGATGTTGGGGAAGTCCAGAACCAGGGGTCACAGTTTAAGGATAAGGGGGAAGTCTTTTAGGACCGAGATGAGAACTTTTTTTTCACACAGAGAGTGGTGAGTCTGTGGAATTCTCTGCCACAGAAGGTAGTTGAGGCCAGTTCATTGGCTATATTTAAGAGGGAGTTAGATGTGGCCCTTTTTGTTAAAGGGATCAGGGGGTATGGAGAGAAGGCAGGTACAGGTTACTGAGCTGGATGATCAGCCATGATCATATTGAATGGCGGTGCAGGCTCGAAAGGCCGAATAGCCTTCTCCTGCACCTATTTTCTATGTTTCTACGAATTTTACAAATTCGGTAAATTAGGGATCGGAAATACTTTCGTCAGAGTAAACGCGAGTCTTTAACCGAAATTCTTTACTTGTCGAAACGTTGGTTTATTTGACGTTTGCCGTTGGGGTTCTAATCAATAATCAATAAAATGCAGAAGTGGTTTACGTGAAGCTAAAGGGCCTAATTATTTTCTAGTTGTAAATGTAATTGTAAATACATCTAGTGAAAGCAAGGTTGGGGCAAAAAACACGGAACATGTTAGGACTGCAATCCCAATTAATGTTAGGCTCAATGTTAGTTACACAATGCTGAGTTGCTCAGCGCAGGCACCTATTGACAATTCTGTCGACCCGTTTTAAAAGTGGAATTAAACTTCAAATTTAGGGAGAATTATTTGAAAAGTACATTTAAAATGTAATAGGGAAAAAACCACAGACGCGGTTTAATAGACAATAGACAATAGCTGCAGGAGGAGGCCATTGGGCCCTTCGAGCCAGCACCGCCATTCAATGTGATCATGGCTGATCATTCTCAATCAGTACCCCGTTCCTGCCTTCTCCCCATACCCCCTGACTCCGCTATCCTTAAGAGCTCTATCTAGCTCTCTCTTGAATGCATTCAGAAAATTGGCCTCCACTGCCTTCTGAGGCAGAGAATTCCACAGATTCACAACTCTCTGACTGAAAAAGTTTTTCCTCATCTCAGTTCTAAATGGCCTACCCCTTATTCTTAAACTGTGGCCCCTGGTTCTGGACTCCCCCAACATTGGGAACATGTTTCCTGCCTCTAACGTGTCCAACCCCTTAATAATCTTATACGTTTCGATAAGATCTCCTCGCATCCTTCTAAATTCAATGCCGAGTTGCTCAGCGCAGGCACCTATTGACAATTATGTCGACCCGTTTTAAAAGAGGAGAATTTAGGGAGAATTATTTGAAAAGTACATTTTAAATGTAATAGGGAAAAAAACACAGATGCGGGTTTAAATCGAAAGTAGACACAAAATGCTGGAGTAACTCAGCGGGTCAGGCAGCATCTCTGGAGAGAAGGAATGGGTGACGTTTCGGGTCGAGACCCTTTCTTCAGACTTATTTTAAATGTAATCTGTGTTTTTTTAATCTAATACTGAAGGGCACGACCAGTCCACTTGACTTGTCGTTTGCCCACAGAACGATCAACCATTCCTTCTCTCCAAAGGTGCTGCCTGTCCCGCTGAGTTACTCCAGCATTTTTGTGTCTGTCTTCCATATGAGGTGTCGTTTAATTAGATGATAAAATGGTAAAAGAGGCGATCCTCAAGTTCTCGAATACGGCAAGGATCTTTTGTTGAGATGGACACAAAGTGCTGGAGTAACTCAGCGGGTCAGGCAGCATCTGTGGAGAGAAGGAACGGGTGACATTTCGGGTCGAGACCCTTCTTCAGACTGAGACGCTGCCTGTCCCGCTGAGTTACTCCAGCACTTTGCGAATAAATGCCTTTAATTAAATAACACAATCGTTCTTTAACTGGAACCGGGAGTGTTTCTGATAGACAAACCTAACGATAACAACCTGTAGCAATTTAATTAATTTCAATTAATATTTTCCCCCTACAAACTTGTAGCAGTTGTTAAAAAATCCGATCTAAAATCGCGATTAAAACCATTTTCTTCGGCGAATATGAGTTTTGTTTTTAGAGGCATAAGGAACCGCAGATACTGGTTTACACACAAAAAAGTGCTGGAGTAACTCAGCTGTGATTTTTAGACGCCGGCTACGAGAGGTTTAGTGTTTCAACGAGCCAGCGTTTAAATTTCAGTGAAATCTTCACAAAAATAAATATATTCTTTAAAAAAAAAATAAGTTCTATGTTTGCAAGAGTTTGACTTCAGTATTATGCATCTCAAAATAGCAATAGCAACAGCAAAAAAATGTGTAGCGGTCACTTGGAAAGATCACAATGAAATAAGAATTGAAAGATGGGACGCAGAAATGCGTAGATGCATCCCATTAGAAAAAGCTACTTATAATCTGAGAAATAGATATAGACAATAGACAATAGGTGCTGGAGGAGGCCATTCGGCCCTTCGAGCCAGCGCCGCCATTCAATGTGATCATGGCTGATCATTCTCAATCAGTACCCCGTTCCTGCCTTCTCCCCATACCCCCTGACTCCGCTATCCTTAAGAGCTCTATCTAGCTCTCTCTTGAATGTATTCAGAGAATCGGCCTCCACTGCCTTCTGAGGCAGAGAATTCCACAGATTCACAACTCTCTGACTGAAAAAGTTTTTCCTCATCTCCGTTCTAAATGGCCTACCCCTTTTTCTTAAACTGTGGCCCCTTGTTCTGGACTCCCCCAACATTGGGAACATGTTTCCTGCCTCTAAAGTGTCCAACCCCTTAATAATCTTATATGTTTCGATAAGATCCCCTCTCATCCTTCTAAATTCCAGTGTATACAAGTAATTTCTTTTTGAAAGTTTGGAACCCATTCATTTAAAAACTAGGATTAAGAATTGGAAATATATAAATTCAGAATTGTTTGGATACCCTTAATAAGAAATTAATAAGAAATTAGCCGGAAGTGTTTCCTTCTTGACTCTAGGTTTCTTTCTCTCTTTCTCTCTTTCTTTCTTTCTTTCTTCTTCCTCTCTTTCCTTTTTCCCCCTTCTAACTGGGGGGTGGTGGGGAGGGGGGTTGTGGGTGGGGAGATAATGCAGGAGAATACATGTACAATTGAATTTATAATGTAGGTATCATTGGGTACTATGAGTTGTAACATGTGTTTTGTTAACATTTAAATTAAATTATAAATTAAAAATAAGTATTATGCATCTTAATTTCGCACGAAAGTTTACTTGAAAGCGCGAATAAAGCCATATGAAATATTTAGCATTGTGTGTCCGCTTTCTACCGGGTTTAACACTGCGCGTTACGAAATTAACGCCGACTCTGATTTCAAAGGCTTCTTCAACCCGATCATTTAACACAAAATATTCCAAACTACCCCTGGTTTCTGTTAAACAATGCCACCCCTTTCGCCCCCCCCCCCCCCCCCCCCCTCGCCTTATTTTGTTTGAAAACCTAATGAAAACCTTTATTATGAAAGACTGGAGCGACTAGGCTTGTATACACTGGAATTTAGAAGGATGAGAGGAGATCTTATCGAAACGTATACGATTATTAAGGGGTTGGACACGTTAGAGGCAGGAAACATGTTCCCAATGTTGGGGCCACAGTTTAAGAATAAGGGGTAGGCCATTTAGAACGGAGATGAGGAAAAACTTTTTCAGTCAGAGAGTTGTGAATCTGTGGAATTCTCTGCCTCAGAAGGCAGTGGAAGCCAATTCTCTGAATGCATTCAAGAGAGAGCTGGATAGAGCTCTTAAGGATAGCGGAGTCAGAGGGTATGGGGAGAAGGCAGGAACGGGGTACTGATTGAGAATGATCAGCCATGATCACATTGAATGGCGGTGCTGGCTCGAAGGGCCGAATGGCCTCCTCCTGCACCTATTGTCTATTGTCTAAATATTTCTCCTGTGATTTTAATTTTCAAACTCGACATCAACTCTCTGAACACTGGAGCGATATTTATCACAATTCCCTGAGTTTTATCCTGAATTTTCTTTCAGCTTTGGAAGAATTTAGGGTCTTTTAAAACCAGGTACGGGTGTGGAATTTAAATGCATTTAAAACAAAACTACAGATGCTGGAAATCTGAGATAGAAATTGCTGGAAATTTACACCCACTTTTAAAATAAAAGAGATTTTATCTAATTATAGAAAGATAGGGAGAAAAAACCTTAAAACAACACGAGCGCTTAATCTGGGCGTTAATTAAAATATCCCTTTAGTAATAATTTATTTAGAATATCGGACAGTAAAGCAGAGGAACAGGCCATTCGGCCCACTGTGTCTGTGTCCATCATGACCCCCAAGTTAAACTAGTCTCCTCTGCACTAGGTGTCAGGGGTTATGGGGAGAAGGCAGGAGAATGGGGTTAGGTCATAAATTCATAAGTGATAGGAGCAGAATTAGGCCATTCGGCCCATCAAGTCTACTCCGCCATGCAATCATGGCTGATCAAGGCGGCACGGTGGCGCAGCGGTAGAGTTGCTGCCTTACAGCGAATGCAGCGCCGGAGACCCAGGTTCGATCCTGACTACGGGCGCCGTCTGTACGGAGTTTGTACGTTCTCCCCGTGACCTGGTGGGTTTTCTCCGAGCTCTTCGGTTTCCTCCCACACTCCAAAGATGTACAGGTATGTAGGTTAATTGGCTGGGCAAATGTAAAAATTATCCCTAGTGGGTGTAGGATAGTGTTAATGTGCGGGGATCGCTGGGCAGTGCGGACCCGGTGGGCCGAAGGGCCTGTTTCTGCGCTGTATCTCTAAATCTAAAAAAAAATCTATCGCTCCCTCCTAACCCCATTCTCCTGCCTTCTCCCCATAACCCTTGATACCCGTTCTAATCAAGAATTTGTCTATCCCTGCCTTAAAAATATCAACTGACTTGGCCCAACAGCACTCCTTGGCAATGAGTTCCACAGATTTCCACAGATTAACTACCCTCCGCTTTGACTAAAGAAGTTCCTCCTCACCTTTCTGAAAGAGCACCCTTTAATTCTGAGGCTGTGACCTGTGGTCCTAGACTCTCCCACCAGTGGAAACATCCTCTCCAACACCTACTCTATCTATGCCTTTCACAAAGTGCCGGAGTAACTCAGCGGGTCAGGCAGCATCTCTGGAGAGAAGGAATGGGTGACGTTTCGGGTCGAGACCCTTCTTCAGACTTTGCTGGATTTACCTTGCACTAAACGTTATTCCCTTTATCATGTATCTGTCCACTGTAAATGGCTCGATTGTAATCGTGTATTGTCTTTCCACTGACTGGGTAGCACGCAACAAAAGCTTTTCACTGTACCTCGGTACACGTGACAATAAACTGAACTGAACCAAACTGGGTTTTGATTTTAAGGTTGGCGTATTGATTGATAAACACATGCTACTTCATCTGGAGAGTCCTGAATTATATTTTGGAAGTACAGATATCCTCACACATCTGTCTGTGCGGAGTTTGCACATTCTCCCTGTGACTGCGTGGCTTTTCTCCGGGTGCTCCGGTTTCCTCTCACCAGAGGATATAGGTTTAAGATGAGGGAGGGAAAGATTTAATAGGAACCCGAGGGGCAACTTTTCACACAAAGGGTGGTGGGTGGATGGAACGAGCTGCCGGAGGAGGTAGTTGAGGCTGGTAGTTTAGTTTAGAGATACAGCACAGAAACCAGCGATCCCCGCACACTAACACTATCCTACACACACTAGGGACATTTTTTTTACATTTACCCAGCCAATTAACCTACAAACCTGCACGTCTTTGGAGTGTGGGAGGAAACCGGAGCACCCGGAGAAAACCCACGCAGGTCACGGGAAGAACGTACAAACTCCGTACAGACAGCGCCCGTAGTCGGGATCGAACCCGGGTCTCTGGCGCTGTGAGGCAGCAGCTCTACCCGCTGCGCCACCTTGCCACCATGGGATTCTGAGAGGCAACTTGTTTACACAGAGGGTGGTGGGCGTATGGAACGAGCTGCCAGAGGAGGTAGTTGAGGTAGCTAGTATCGCCAGCATATCCTTCCTCAGATATGGTGGCCAAAATTGCTCACGATGTTCCAAGTGCGGCCTGACCAGCGCCATCAGCATCACATCCCTGTTTTTGTATTCTAGCCCTCTCGAAATAAATGCCAGCATCGCGTTTGCTTTCTTTGCTACCGATGTTTCTGGAGAGGAGCTGTGAAGATCTTCATTCTAGTAACATTCAGGTCATTGTGAGGAGATGCTGGGGCCACAAGTCTTTGCAATGTCTGTAAAGGATGGCCACTGCCCCCAGTCACCCGGGTTCCATCCTGATCTCGGGTGCTGCCTGTGTGGAGTTTACACGTTCTCCCCGTGACCGCGTGGGTTTTCTCCGGGTGCTCCGGTTTCCTCCCACATCCCAAAGACCTGCGGGTTTCCAGGTTAATCGGCCGCTCTGTAAATATCCCCTGGTGGGTAGGCAGTGGATGAGAAAGTGGGATAACATAGGACTACTGTGAAGGGGTAATCGATGGACTAGGCGGGCCGAAGGGCCTATTCCGACCCACGCTGTATCTCTGAACTAAACTATGCATGTACACACAGGTGATTGGAGCTGCAATGGGAACATTATTCTCTGGGTGTGTGCTGCATTAATGATGGAAAAATGTATTTGTTATGTAGATTTCTCTCAGAAACACGGAACAAATGAAGATTTGAGACTGTCACAGATTGGATTGGGTAACAAGGGGAATCCCAGACACTGATACCTGTTCACGGAATGTGCCTAAATGGACATGTTTTTTAATTAAAAAGAACATTTCTTGCAAGACCGGAGAATTTTTCTACTGCTGAATGCCAAGTATATCAGTTTACACTGATATGATGTGTCTGAAGAAGGGTTTCGAGCCGAAACGTCACCCATTCCTTCTCTGCAGAGATGCTGCCTGACCCGCTGAGTTACTCCAGCATTTTGTGTCTGTCCACGTTCTCCAGAGATGCTGCCTGACCCGCTGAGTTACTCCAGTTTTTTGTGTCAGTCCATGTTCTCCAGAGATGCTGCCTGACCCGCTGAGTTACTCTAGCTTTTTGTGTCTATCTTCGATTTTGGGCCTGTACTCGCTGGAGTTTAGATGAATGAGGGGGGGGGGGGACCTCATTGAAACTTACAGAATAGTGAAAGCCTTGTTTAGAGTGGATGTGGAGAGGATGTTTCCACTAGTGGGAGAGTCTAGGACTAGAGGTCACAGCCTCAGAATTAAAGGACGTCCTTTTAGGAAGGAGATGAGGAGGAATTTCTTTAGTCAGAGGGTGGTGAATCTGTGGGATTCTTTGCCACAGATGGCTGTGGAGGCCAAGTCAGTGGATATATTTAAGGCAGAGATAGATAGACTTTTGATCAGTGCGGGTGTCAGGGGTTATGGGGAGAAGGCAGGAGAATGGGGTTAGGAGGGAAAGATAGATCAGCCATGTTTGAATGGCGGAATAGGCTTGATGGGCCGAATGGCCTAATTCTACTATTACTTTTGATCTGATGATCACTTGTTGTCTTTGCAAGTTTATTGACACATGCACAGGTGCAATGAGGTACAGGTACAATGGGAATCTCACTTACAACATCATCCTAATCTGAGGAAAGACATTCTTGCCATAGAGGGAGAACTGAGAAGGTTCACCAGATTGATTCCTGGGATGGCAGGACTTTCATATGAAGAAAGACTGGATAGACTCGGCTTGTACTCGCTGGAATTTAGAAGACTGAGGGGGGATCTTATAGAAACTTACAAAATTCTTACGGGGTTGGACGGGCTAGATGCGGGAAGATGTTCCCGATGTTGGGGAAGTCCAGAACCAGGGGTCACAGTTTAAGGATAAGGGGGAAGTCTTTTAGGACCGAGATGAGAACGTTTTTTTTCACACAGAGAGTGGTGAGTCTGTGGAATTCTCTGCCACAGAAGGTAGTTGAGGCCAGTTCATTGGCTATATTTAAGAGGGAGTTAGATGTGGCCCTTGTGGCTAAAGGGATCAGGGGGTATGGAGAGAAGGCAGGTACGGGATACTGAGTTGGATGATCAGCCATGATCATATTGAATGGCGGTGCAGGCTCAAAGGGCCGAATGGCCTACTCCTGCACCTATTTTCTATGTTTCTATCACCAACATAGGCTCTGCCAACACACAGAAACACAGTACATACAAACCACACATAAATTACCCATAGAATGCTAAAGGCCAGTACAAAAAAGGACATTAGTGCAAAAACATAATTAGAAATAACATGGAATTTTAATATCATAACATTTCAGAAACATTTGGGCGGGTACATGGATAGGGCAGGTACATGGACAGGACAGGTACATGGATAGGACAGGTACATGGATAGGACAGATACATTGGTAGGACAGGTACATGGATAGGACAGGTACATGGATAGGACAGGTACATGTACAGGACAGGTACATGGATAGGACAGGTACATGGATAGGACAGGTACATGGATAGGACAGGTACATGTACAGGACAGGTACATGGATAGGACAGGTACTTGGATCGGACAGGTACATGGACAGGACAGGTACATGGATAGGACAGGTACATGGATAGGACAGATACATTGGTAGGACAGGTACATGGATAGGACAGGTACATGGATAGGACAGGTACTTGGATCGGACAGGTACATGGACAGGACAGGTACATGGATAGGAAAGGTATATGGATAGGACAGATACATTGGTAGGACAGGTACATGGATAGGACAGGTACATGGATAGGAAAGGTATATGGATAGGACAGGTTTGGAGGGATATGGGCCAAACGCAGGTAGGTGGGACTAGTGTAGATGGGGCATGTTGGCCGGTATGGGTAAGTTGGGCCGAAGGGCCTGTTTCCACGCTGTATCACTCTATAACTCTAATAATGTTCAATTTTGAACTTAAAATAAAGTATAACTAATGCACTTGCTGCATTGTGCGTAACTGAGCAAAATAAAAAGTGCTGGAAGAACTCATAGCGTCAGTCAGCATCCGCGGAGAAAATGGGCGGACAATGTTTCAGATCGGGACGCTTACATCAGAATGAAGAAGGGTCCCAACCCAAAATGTGTAGGGACTGCAGATGCTGGTTTAAACCAAAGACAGACACAAAATGCTGGAGTATCTCAGCGGGTCAGGCAGCATCTCTGGAGAGAAGGAATGGGTGACGTTTCGGGTCGAGACCCTTCTTCAGACTGAAAGTCAGGGGAGAGGGAAACGAGAGATATAGACAATGATGTAGAGAGATAAAGAACAATGAATAAAAGATACGCACAAAAGTAACGATGATAAAGGAAACAGGCCATTGTCAGCTGTTTATTCACAAAATGCTGGAGTAACTCAGCAGGTCAGGCAGCATCTCGGGAGAGAAGGAATGGGTGACGTTTCGGGTCGAGACCCTTCTTCAAACTGTGTCCTATCCATGTACCTGCCCTATCCATGTACCTGTCCTATCATGTACCTGTCCTATCCATGTACCTGTCCTATCCATGTACCTGTCCTATCCATGTACCTGTCCTATCCATGTACCTGTCCTATCCATGTACCTGTCCTATCCATGTACCTGCCCTATCCATGTACCTGTCCTATCCATGTACCTGCCCTGTCGATGTACCTGTCCGATCCATGTACCTGTCCTATCCATGTACCTGTCCTATCCATGTACCTGTCCTATCCATGTACCTGTCCTATCCATGTACCTGTCCTATCCATGTACCTGTCCGATCCATATACCTGTCCGATCCATGTACCTGTCCTATCCATGTACCTGTCCTATCCATATACCTGTCCTATCCATGTACCTGTCCTATCCATGTACCTGTCCTATCCATGTACCTGTCCTATCCATGTACCTATCCTATCCATGTACCTGTCCGATCCATATACCTGTCCGATCCATGTACCTGTCCTATCCATATACCTGTCCTATCCATATACCTGTCCTAGCCATGTACCTGTCCTATCCATGTACCTGTCCTATCCATGTACCTGTTCAGACCCTTCTTCACACAATGTTAGCTGTTTGTGGGGGTGAAAACGAGCAGCTGGTGTGACTTGGGTGGGGGAGGGATGGAGAGAGAGGGAATGCCGGGGCTACCTGAAGTGAGAGAACCACTGGGCTGTAAGAAGGCCAAGCGAAATGTGAGATGCTGTTCCTCCAATTTGGGTTTAGCCTCACTCGAAATGTTGACTGTTCATCTTTCTCCACAGACGCTGACTCCCTCCCAAGTACTGTGGACACCAAGTGCTGGAGGCCCAGGTGGCACGCGAGTTTGTGCCCTGCATCTGCAGTTCCTTGTTCCTCCAGCACTTTGTGTTTTGATCAAGATCCCAGCACCTGCAGTTCCTCGTGCCTCTCTGCTGTTCATTTGGAGCTCCTCCGCCCTCCAGTGGCCAGTGTGGGAGCAGCAGCCACAACAGGCCTGACCAGAAGACCATAAACAATTGGAGCAGAATTAGGCCATTCGGCCCATCGAGTCAACCCCTCCATTCGGTCATGCCTGATCTATTTTTCTCCCCATGTCCTTACTAATCAAGAACCTTTCAATTTCTGCTATAAAATGCCCATTGACAGCCTCCACTGCCGTCTGTGGCAATGAATTCCAGTTTAGCCACCCTCTGGTTAAATAAATTCCTCCTCAACTCCATTCTAAAGGTATGATCTTTAATTCTGAGGCTGTGGCCTCTGGTCCTAGACTCTCCCACTAGTGGAAACACCTCTCCACATCCACTCTATCCAGACGTTACATCAGGTCTAATTAATGTCAGCTAATTAACAGTGTAAGCAGATAGTTTCCATCAATAGACAATAGGTGCAGGACAATAGACAATAGGTGCAGGAGGAGGCCATTCGGCCCTTCGAGCCAGCACCGCCATTCAATGTTATCATGGCTGATCATTCTCAATCAGTACCCCGTTCCTGCCTTCTCCCCATACCCCCTGACTCCGCTATCCTTAAGAGCTCTATCAGCAGTTACTCCCCTACCCACACTGATCACAATGAATGGTGGTGCTGGCTCGAAGGGCCAAATGGCCTCCTCCTGCACCTATTTTCTGTTTCTATGTCTATGACCCTCTGCCCCTTCACCTCCCCGTCAGGTCATTTTTCAGATCAGCAAGCAGAGGAATTTGTGACTCTCTGTCTAGAAGCTGGGTGGCACAGCGGTAGAGTTGTTGCCTCACAGCGCCAGAGACCCGGGTTCGATCCCGACTACGGGTGCTGTCTGTACGGAGTTTGTACGTTCTCGCGTGACCTGCGTGGGTTTTCTTCCGAGATCTTCGGTTTCCTCCCACACTCCAAAGACGTGCAGGTTTGTAGGTTAATTGGCTTGGTGTAAATGTAAAATTGTCCCCAGTGTGTGTAGAATAGTGTTAGTGTGCGGGGATCGCTGGTCGGCGCGGACTCGGTGGGCTGAAGGGCCTGTTTCCGCGCTGTATCTCTAAGCTAAAGCCACACTATAAATGTTCAACCTGCACTGGAATCCTTGGCTTTGTGTTTATGTCAATTTCTCCACAATGGTCAGATGGCTACTTCTACCTTGTGACCAATTAACTCATTTACACATTATACTACCTGTTGTAGGAAAATAACTGCAGATGCTGGTGCAGATCAAAGGTATCACAAAATGCTGGAGTAACTCAGCAGGTCAGGCAGCATCTAGGAGAGAGGGAATGGGTGACGTTTTGGGTCAAGACCCTTCTTCAGACTTTATACTATCTGCTGGTCCTCACAAATTAACGTTAGGAAACTCTTTAGTTTAGTTTAGTTTATTGTCAAGTGTATCGCGATAGTGAAAAACTTTTTATGTTGCGTGTTATCTAGTCTAGAAGGTTTATACATGATTACAATCAGCTGTCCACAGTGTTCAGTTACAGGATAAAGGGAATAACGTTTAGTGCAAGTCTGATTAAGGGTAGTCTGAGGGTCTCCAATGAGGTAGGTGGGAGGTCAGGACTGCTCTCTAGTTGGTGAGAGGACAGTTCAGTTGCCTGATAACAGCCGGGAAGAAACTGTCCCTGAATCTAAAGACATGCAGGTTTGTAGGTTAATTGGTTTTGGTAAAATTGTAATTGTCCTTAGTGTGTAGGATAGTCCTAGTGTAACGGGGGTGAACGCTGGTCGGCAAGGACTCGATGGGCCGAAGGGCCTGTTTCCTACGCTGTATCTCTAAAGTAAAATAATCTGGAGGTGTGCGTTTTCACACTTCTGTACCTCTTGCCCGATGGGAGAGGGGAGAAGAGGAGTGGCCGGGGTGAGACTGGTCCTCGATTATGCTGCTGGCCTTGCCGAGGCAGCGTGAGGTGTAGACGGAGTCGATGGAAGGAGGTTGGTTTGTGTGATGGTCTGGGCTGCTGGCCTTGCCGAGGCAGCGTGAGGTGTAGATGGAGTCGATGGAAGGGAGGTTGGTTTGTGTGATGGTCTGGCTGCTGGCCTTGCCGAGGCAGTGTGAGGTGTAGACGGAGTCGATGGAAGGGAGGTTGGTTTGTGTGATGGTCTGGGCTGCTGGCCTTGCCGAGGCAGTGTGAGGTGTAGACGGAGTCGATGGAAGGGAGGGGTTGGTTTGTGTGATGGTCTGGGCTGCGTCCACAACTCTCTGCGATTCCTTGCGGGTCTTGGATGGAGCGCTGTGATGCGTCCCGATTAAAATTACAGTAACTACGGCTTCTCCCCGTAAAATGAAATCACACTTCACTCCAACTCCTCAGTCAAACCTCAAATAAAACATTTATTACAGCCCAATTGGAACCACAGCAGTGCTGCAATGGTTTTGATGATCAGACACTTGTGGTCAGCTGCAAAGGCCTTCGTCATATTGGCACTGGGCCTGTACTCGCTGGAGTTTAGAAGGATGATCCAAACACAGACACCTGAATGAATCCGAGACAAAATAAGACTTGATGTGGCCGGGGGGGGGGGGGGGGGGGGGGGGGGGGAGAATGCAAAAAGGCGGCAGACAGAGACTGGCAGACAGGTCCTGTCCGTGTGAGAGGTGGCTCACGGCCGCTGTGGTCCATGTGTACGGGCGCAGCCACGTGTCCAGTGTCCAGTGTCCAGTCCTCCGGCTGCCGTGAGAGGGGACGCTGCCCCGTCCCGACCACAGTCGGAATCAACGGCGGCAGGAGGGGTCAGTTCAGTTGTGTGTGGCACGGTCAGTTCAGGTGGCAGGCAGCCAGCGATCGGCAGTGCGAGACCGGGCCACACCGCGCCCAAACCGGGCCACACCGCGCCCGTCCCGCGCCGGTCCATCACAGCCCCAGTACTCGGCCACAAAGATGGTGACGATCTTGGCCAGGTTCTCGATGGTGGGGGGGTGTAGATTGTCCACAGAGTCGTCCATGGTGTGCCACACCCATGGGAAGGGCGTGGAGATCAGGTGCAGGATGGGAACCCCTGCAAACGCAAACACAGGGTGAGGACCACACCCACACACAACAACAAGCCCACAACACCACTCCCGTCCCCCACACCAACCCCCCCCCCCCCCCTGTCTGACCACCCAAGCAGTCACCGTACAGTGAATAGTGAAACGTACAGAACAGTGAATGGCCCTGATAGAGTGGATGTGGTGAGGATGTTTCCACTAGTGGGAGAGTCCAGGACCAGAGATCCAGACCATTCCCTTGCCGAGTCTTGGTGTTTCAGAAGCTTGACCCTTCTCCCCTCACCAAAAGACATAGGAGCAGAATTAGGCCATTCGGCCCATCAAGTCTACCCGCCCATTCAATCATGGCTGATCTATCTCTCCCTCCTAACCCCATTCTCCTGCCTTCTCCCCATAACCCCCGACACCCGCACTGATCAAGAATCTATCTATCTCTGCTTTAAAAATATCCACTGACTTGTGGCCTCCACAGCCGTCTGTGGTAATGAATCACACAGATTCACCACCCTCTGACTAAAGAAATTCCTCCTCATCTCCTTTCTCTTTAATCCTTTAATTCTGAGGCTGTGCCCTCTGTTCCTAGACTCTCCCACTGGTGGGAACATCCTCTCCACATCCACTCTGTCAGGGCCTTTCACTATTCGGCAATGACCCGCCATCAAGGAATCCCCACCCCTCTGCCCCTCTCCCACGACACGTCGCATGCAGTCAGGCGCGCGGACTCACAGCGCAGTCACGCGGCGCGGACACACGGCGTGGTTACACGGTTACCTTTGCGCAGGAATGGCACGTGGTCATCCTGGATGGGCGCGTAGCGAGTGTTGCCGGTGAAGTAGGTCACCTCCACCGGGTGGTGCGCCAGTAAACCCAGCCGGTGGAGACGTCTCTCTACACACAGAGACCAGCGTCAGTGTGGGACGCACACGCACACAGGCACGCACACACATGCACGCACACAGGCACGCACACACTCACACACACTCACACACTCGCGCGCACACACACACACGCGCGCACACGCACGCACACACACAGACACACACACAGACACACACACTCGCGCGCGCGCACACACGGACACACTCAACCAGAGTCAGTGCAGGACACATGCATGCACACACACACGCAGTCCCTCCACCCACCCCCACAGGTCCAGTCAGCGTGAGACGGACACGTTTCCTCCGGGTGCTCCGGCTTCCTCCCACATCCTAAAGACGTGCAGTGTTGTAGGAAAATCGGCCCGCTGTTAACCTGCCCCCCGGTGTGTCGGGAGTGGATGAGAAAGTGGGATAACATGGAACTGCTGTGAACAGGTGATCGATGGTCAGTGTGGACTGGGCGGGCTGAAGGGCCTGTTTCCATGCTGTATCTCTATGCGTGTACACACAGGTGATTGGAGCTGCAATGGGAACATTATTCTCTGGGTGTGTGCGGTACTAGTGATGGGAAAATGTATTTGTTATGTAGATTTCCCTCAGAAACATTGAACAAATGAAGATTAGAATCTGTCACACACGGCACGGATTGAGTAACAAGGGGAACCCCAGTCACTGACTCCTGTTTACATGGTGGTTGATCGCTGGTCGGCACCGACTCATACGTTCACAAGTTCTAGGAGTAGAATTAGGCCATTCGGCCCGTCACTCTGCCATTCAATCACGGCTGATCTCTGCCACCTAACCCCATTCTCCTGCCTTCTCCCCATAACCCGTTCTAATCCAGAACTTGTCTACCTCTGCCTTACAAAATATCCACTGACTTGGCCTCCACAGCCGTCTGTGGCAACGAATTCCACAGATTCACCACCCTCTGACTGAAGAAATTCCTCCTCACCTCCTTTCTAAAAGAACGCCCTTTAATTCTGAGGCTGTGCCCTCTGGTCCTAGACTCTCCCACTGGTGGAAACATCCTCTCCACATCCACTCTATCCAGGCCTTTCACTATTCTGTACATTTCAACTCAGTGGGCCTGTTCCACAGTGTATCTCTAAACCAGGTCAGGCACGGTGGTGCAGCGGGTAGAGCTGCTGCCTCACAGCGCCAGAGACCCGGGTTCGATCCTGACTACGGGCGCTGTCTGTACGGAGTTTGTACGTTCTCCCCGTGACCTGCCTGGGTTTTCTCCGGGTGCTCCGGTTTCCAACCACACTCCAAAGACGTGCAGGTTTGTGGGTTAATTGGCTTCGGTAAATAGTCCCTAGTGTAGGATAGCGTTAGTGTGCGGGGATCGCTGGTCAGCGAGGACTCGATGGGCCGAAGGGCCTGTTTCCACGCAGTGTCTCTAAACTGAAACTAAAACAATCACAGAGACACAAAAATGCTGGAGTAACTCAGCGGGACAGGCAGCATCTCTGGAGAGAAGGAATGGGTGACGTGAAGGGTTTCTCCAGAGATGCTGCCTGACCCGCTGAGTTACTCCAGCATTTGTGTCTATCTTCGGTGTAAACCAGCACCTGCAGTTCCTACCGACACAAAACGTTCGCGGGGAGGGGTCAGGGGGTGGGGGGGGGGGGGGGTCCTGTACCAATGCCGACGAGACGGTTGAACCAATGGGCGGTGTTGCTGAAGTGGTTGAGGACGGTGGGATTGCTCACTCCCAGCAGGTCCAGGAGCACAAACAGGTCCTGCAAGACACAGAGCAGACGGTCAGAGGGGTGGGGGGGTGTGTGGGGGGTGTGGGGGAGGGGGAGGGTGGGGGTGGGGTTGGGGTGTGGGGGGGTTACTGACCAGTGAGTCTATGAGGGTGGTGCTGGATGACGTGTAAGGGTGGGGTTGTGGGGGGGTGTGTGGGTGGGGGTGGGTGGGGTGGGGGGTTGTCAGGGCAGGGGTGGGGGTGTGGGTGTGTGGGGGTGTGGGTGGGGCTGGGGGTACTGACCAGTGAGTCTATGAGGGTGGTGCTGGACGAGGTGTGGGGGTGGGGGCGGGGGGGTGTGGGGGAGGCTGGGGTGGGGGTGTGAGTGTGGGGGTGTGGGGGGGTACTGACCAGAGAGAGTGTATGAGGGTGGTGCTGGACAAGGTGTGGGTGTGTGGGGGGACGAGGTGTGGGGTTGGGGGCGGGGGGTGTGGGGTGTGTGGGGGTGGAGGTGTGGGGGGGTGGGGGGGTGGGGGGAGGCTGGTGTGGGGGGGGTGGGGGCGGGGGGTGGGGTGTGTGGGTGTGGGGGGGTGGAGGTGTGTGGGTGTGGGGGGGAGGCTGGGGTGGGGGTGTGTGGGGGCGGGGGGGTGGGGTGTGTGGGTGTGGGGGGGTGGAGGTGTGGGGGGGTGGGGGGGAGGCTGGGGTGGGGGTGTGTGGGGGTGGGGGGGTGTGAGTGTGGGGGGGGAGTACTGACCAGAGAGTCTATGAGGGTGGTGCTGGATGAGGTGTGGGTGTGTGGGGGTGTGGGTGGGGCTGGGGGTACTGACCAGAGAGTCTATGAGGGTGGTGCTGGACGATGTGTGGGGGTGGGGGCGGGGGGGTGTAGGGGAGGCTGGGGTGGGGGTGTGAGTGTGGGGGTGTCGGGGTGTGGGGGGGGCGCACTGACCAGAGAGTCTATGAGGGTGGTGCTGGACGATGTGTGGGGGTGGGAGTGGGGGACGGTGGGGTGGGGTTGTGGGGATGTGGGGGGTGGGGGTGTGGGGGGGGAGGCTGGGGTGGGGGTGTGGGGTGTGGGGGGGGGCACTGACCAGAGAGTCTATGAGGGTGGTGCTGGACGATGTGTGGGGGTGCCTGGTGTTGACCATGCGCTGTGCCAGGTGCCGTGAGCCGTAGAGTGAGTCTGTGTCGGTCCAGCTGTCGAACGCCTCCTCTCCGTCCAGGAACAGCAGCTGCAGGGTGAGGTCGGGCATCTGCGGGAGGGAGACGGACAGACGGGGTCAGCGACGCTCGGCCCGCCCCTGGCCGCTGTCGGACAACGCCGGCACACCGGACTGGGCCGGACGGAGCCCGCGACCAGCGGCCCCTGGGCGGGTGGAACCTGCGGCCGGGGCCGGGGGTCAGTGACCCGAGAGGACCCGGCGGCCAGAGTGGAGAGGTCGGCGCGGCGGTCGATGACGGCGTTGACCGGCGGTGAGAACGGACCACGTGGCAGTGGGGACGACGCTGCCAGGGGAAGGAACGAAGGGGGGCCCGGCGTGGGGGGGGGGGGGGGCGGTGTGGGGGAGGGGGGGCTGGCTTGGGGGGGGGCAGCGTGGGGGAGGGGGTGGAGAGCGGGGGGGGCGGCGTGGGGGGGCGGGAGAACAAAGGGGGGCCGGCGTGGGGGGGGGTGGTGGAGAACAAAGGGGGGCCGGCGTGGAGAACAAAGGGGGGCCGGCGTGGGGGGGGGCAGCCTGGGGGGGGGGCGTGGGGGAGGGGGGTGGAGAACAGGGGGGGGGTTGGCATGGGGGGAGAGGGGGGGCCGGCGTGGGGGATGGGGTGGAGAACAGGGGGGGCCGGCGTGGATAATCTGTAACTCTGTCCTCGCCCTTTATGTGGCCGCCGTTTGTATACCTTGGGTACGCCCGCTAAGAATCTCACTGTGACTTGTCACATGTGCCAATAATGTATTCATTCACACGATGGGCCGAAGGGCCTGTTTCCGTGCTGTACGATTCCGAGTGCAAGTGGGTGGTAAGCGGTCAGTACAAATGTGATGGGGCGAAGGGCCTGTTTCTATGCTCTATGGTTCACAGGGTACGCTTTGGCCAGCAGTGATGACATGGACCGAAGGGCCTGTTTCCGTGCTGTACTATTCTCCGAAGCGCTGGGTAGGCCAGCACAGTCGTGATGGGCCAAAGGGCCTGTATATGTGTTGCACGGTTCCCTGGTCCACTGGCTGGGTCAGCAGGGATGGATGGGCTGATGGGCATGCAGTTGTCAGCAGGGATGGATGGGCTGAAGGGCCTGCAGTGGCTAGCAGGGATGGATGGGTTGATGGGCCTGCAGTGGTCAGTAGGGATGGGACTGGCTGGGCTGAATGGTGTGTTTCTGTGCCGCATGATCCTCCGGTGGGCTAGCAGGGACGGGACGGGCTGAAGGGCCTACAGGGACGGGACGGGACAGACTCACCCTCTCCTTCAGTCGGAGTAGCTCCTTGTCGAGGGCGTGCGCGATCTCCAGCAAGATGGCGCAGGGCACGGCGGAGTCGGTGGCTCCCACGTACACGCGGCCCGCCCCGTCTGGCGGGTAATACTTGGAGTCGTAGTGACAGGCTAGCACCAGGCGTCTGCGGGCAGCGGGGGCCAGAGTGGCCACCATGTTGGTGAAGGTGCGTACGCCGTGCGGTGTACGCTCCTCAAACGTGTCCATCTCCAAACTCCAGCCGGCCGACAGCGACTCCACCTGGCCTCCGATGTGCTGGAGTACGGCAAGATTATGGTTAGAGTACGGCACGGCGGTGCAGCGGGTAGAGCTGCTGCCTCACACCCGGGTTCCATCCCCACCACGGGCACTGTCTGTACGGAGTCTGCACGCTCTCCCCGTGACCTGCGTGGGTTTTCTCCGGGCGCTCCGGTTTCCTCCCACACTCCAAAGACGCGCGGGTTTGTAGGTTAACTGGTTTCGGAAAAATTGGAAATTGTCCCTGGTGTGTGTAGGATAGTGTTAGTGTGCGGGGATCGCCGGGCGGCACGGACTCGGTGGGCCGAAGGGCCTGTTTCCGCGCTGTATCTCTAAACTAAACTAAACTAAACTAGAGAATGATTGAGAATGATCAGCCATGATCACATTGAATGGCGGTGCTGGCTCGAAGGGCCGAATGGCCTCCTCCTGCACCTATTGTCTATTGTCTGTAGAGGATACAGGTTTAAAGTCACAGAGTGATACAGCGTGGAAACAGGCCCTGTGGCCCAACTTGCCCACACTGGCCAACATGCCCTAGCTACACTAGTCCCACCTGCCCGCATTTGGTCCACATCCCTCCAAACTTGTCCTTTCCATTTAAGGGGAGAGAGGAGAGATTTATTAGGATTCCGGGGGGCAACATTTTCAACAGAGGATGGTGGGTGTATGAAACAAGCTTCCAGAGGAGGTACAAATAAGAAACTGCAAGAAGAAGAACAGTCTGAAGACGGGCCTCGACCCGAAACGTCACCCATTCCTTCTCCCCTGAGATGCTGCCTGACCTGCTGAGTTACTCCAGCATTTTGTGAATAAATACCTTCGATTTGTACCAGCATCTGCAGTTATTTTCTTACAGGAACTGCAGATGCTGGTTGAGGCATAAACAGACACAGTGCTGGAGTAACCCAGCGGGTCAGGCAGCATCTGTGGAGAACATGGATAGGTGACGTTTCACAGAGTGCTGGAGTAACTCAGCGGGTCAGGCAGCATCTGTGGAGAACATGGATAGGTGACATTTCACAGAGTGCTGGAGTAACTCAGCGGGTCAGGCAGCGTCTGTGGAGAACATGGATAGGTGACGTTTCACAGCTGTTATCAGGCAACTGAACCATCCAACCACCAACAAGAGAGCGGTCCTGAGCTACTATCTACCTCATTGGAGACCATCGAGATTATCTTTGATCAGACCTTTCTGGACTTTACCTTGCACTGAACGTTATTCCCTTTATTCTGTATCTGTACACTGTGGACAACACGATTGTAATCATGTGCTGTCTTTCCGCTGACTGGCTAACACACCACA
The DNA here is from genome assembly GCF_053455715.1 of Rhinoraja longicauda. Lineage (NCBI taxonomy): Eukaryota > Metazoa > Chordata > Chondrichthyes > Rajiformes > Arhynchobatidae > Rhinoraja > Rhinoraja longicauda. Next base: position 1,468,997 of record NC_135993.1, read on the forward strand.
AAAAGCTTTTCACTGTACCTCGCTCGGTACACGTGACAATAAACTAAACTACAACTTGTGTCCTTTTCTTCTTGATCAGTGCGGGTGTCAGGGGTTATGGGGAGAAGGCAGGAGAATGGGGTTGGGAGGGAGAGATAGATCAGACATGATTGAATGGCGGAGTTGACTTGATGGGCCGAATGGCCTAATTCTGCTCCTATCACTTATGAATTTATGACCTAACCCCATTCTCCTGCCTTCTCCCCATAACCCCTGACACCAAGTGCAGAGGAGACTAGTTTAACTTGGGGGTCATGATGGACACAGACACAGTGGGCCGAATGGCCTGTTCCTCTGCTTTACTGTCCTATGTTCTAAATAAATTATTACTAAAGGAATATGGCGGAGTAGACTTGATGGGCCGAATGGCCTGATTCTCCTCCTATCACTTATGACCTTATGAACCAAAAACCAGCCCTGGAGTTGTTTTGCTGATCAGAGAAGGTCACAGAAACATAGAAAATAGGCCATTCAGCCCTTCGAGCCAGCGCTGCCATTCAATATGATCATGGCTGATTATGCACATTCAGTACCCCGTTCCTGCTTTCTCCCCATACTCCTTGATTCCGTTAGCCCTAAGAGCTAAATCTACCTCTACACCAGTCTGAAGAAGGGTCTCGACCCGAAACAGTGTCTTGTTCTTACAAAGCATGGTAATACATACAACGAGAGGACATACATACAACTAGAGGACATTGACAGAATGTCATGGGCTTTGTTGAAGAGTGCCTTGGAACATTAGGAAGAAGGGTTTTATTTCTAGTTGCCTGAGCCAACTAAAAATACCATTCAATTCGATCTGTTACCTAAATGAGAGATGCTGCCCGACCCGCTGAGTTTTTTGTGTCGACCCTTCCACTTCAGTCACGCCGTCACCACGAAACAAAGAGGACACGGGACCCACCTGTCGCACCAGCTGGATGCCCGATGACCCTGGGTACCGTTCGATCAACATGGGCACCAGGAAGGTGTTCCACAGACGGTGGAAGTCGACCAGTGATGCCAACTGTCTCACCTGACTCGACATGACACTCTTTGGTTTGTGGTTGTGCTGTAATAAAGGCAGACGCACAGTTTAGCTTCACTCCGACTTCCCACTAACACCCGTGGAGCCCTGCAGCTGGGAAACAGGCCATTCGGCCCGCTATGGCTATGCCGACCGACACCGGTATATAGACAATAGGTGCAGGAGGAGGCCATTCGGCCCTTCGAGCCAGCACCGCCATTCAATGTGATCATGGCTGCTCATTCTCAATCAGTACCCCGTTCCTGCCTTCTCCCCATACCCCCTGACTCCGCTATCCTTAAGAGCTCTATCTAGCTCTCTCTTGAATGCATTCAGAGAATTGGCCTCCACTGCCTTCTGAGGCAGAGAATTCCACAGATTCACAACTCTCTGACTGAAAAAGTTTTTCCTCACTCAGTTCTAAATGGCCTACCCCTTATTCTTAAACTGTGGCCCCTTGTTCTGGACTCCCCCAACATTGGGAACATGTTTCCTGCCTCTAACGTGTCCAACCCCTTAATAATCTTGTGTACGAAGGAACTGCAGATGCTGGTTTAAATCGAAGATGGACACAAAAAGCTGGAGTAACTCAGCTTGGGACAGGCAGCATCTCTGGAGAGAAGGAACGAGTGATGTTTTGGGTCTGAAGAAGGGTCTCGACTCGAAACATCACCCATTCCTTCTCTCCAGAGATGCTGCCTGTCCCCGCTGAGTTACTCCGGCATTTTGTGTCTACTCTCAGCTTGAGCCAGCATCTGAGCCAGCTAGATAGAGCTCTGAAGGATAGCGGAGTCAGGGGGTATGGGGAGAAGGCAGGAACGGGGTACTGATTGAGAATGATCAGCCATGATCACGTTGAATGGCGGTGCTGACTCGAAGGGCCGAATGGCCTCCTCCTGCACCTATTGTCTATTGTCTGCACAGCCTTCCGACACGTTGCCTTTAAGCTGACTGGTTAGCAGGCAACAAAAGCTTTCCACTGAACCTTAGTGACAATAAACTAATCTGAGGTATTTATTCACAAAATGCTGGAGTAACTCAGCAGGTCAGGCAGCATCTCGGGAGAGAAGGAATGGGTGACGTTTCGGGTCGAGACCCTTCTTCAGACCCGAAACGTCACCCATTCCTTCTCTCTCGAGATGCTGCCTGACCTGCTGAGTTACTCCAGCATTTTGTGAATAAATACCTTCGATTTGTACCAGCATCTGCAGTTATCTTCTTATAAACTAATCTGATCTAAGTGAACAAGGGCATTAATAAAGGAGTGGAATAGTTGATTTTGTAACAGGAATATAATGATGCAGAGTGTTAATATAATCCCTGTAAAACCCTGCATAGTTTCACTGAGATAGGTCCCCTGGTGGGTTACAGTGGGAGGTGGGACTGTGGCTGAGATACAACCAGGTAAATCATTGCACATTTTCATTTCCTTACCTCTGGGAAGGATGTTGTGGCAGTATTGGGCTCACTTAATTCCCAATAGTTTATTCCTTTCAAATCAAACGCGTTATAAATCTGCATTCATGCAAGGTCAATTCGGGTTTTAAAAAAGTGACCATCTTTAAGAATAAAGTGGGAATTAACTTAAATTAAGGGGGTTCTGCCGAGGCGATTGGTCAACACAACGTCATACTGTTGCCATTTCGGTTCACATTTTTGCAATTTCGTGTCACACGGAAGCGACTTCGTGACTTTCAGAATGGCAGGCAGTGACTAGTGGGGTACCGTAAGGCTCGGTGCTGGGACCGCAGCTATTTACAATATACATTAATGACTTGGATGAAGGGATTAACAGTACCATTAGCAAATTTGCAGATGACACAAAGCTGGGTGGCAGTGTAAACAGTGAGGAGGATGCTATGAGGTTGCAGGGTGACTTGGACAGGTTGTGTGAGTGGGCGGATGCAGTTTAATGTGGATAAATGTGAGGTTATCCACTTTGGTGGTAAGAACAGGAAGGCAGATTATTATCTGAATGGCATCAAGTTAGGAAATGGGGAAGTGCAAAGAGATCTGGGTGTCCTAGTGCATCAGTCACTTAAAGTTAGCATGCAGGTACAGCAGGCAGTGAAGAAAGCCAATGGAATGTTGGCCTTCATAACAAGAGGAGTTGAGTATAGGAGCAAAGAGGTCCTTCAGCAGTTGTACAGGGCCCTAGTGAGACCGCACCTGGAGTACGGTGTGCAGTTTTGGTCTCCAAATTTGAGAAAGGACAACCTTGCTATTGAGGGCGTGCAGCGTAGGTTTACTAGGTTAATTCCCGGATTGGCAAGATTGTCATATATTGAAAGACTGGAGCGACTAGGCTTGTATACACTGGAATTTAGAAGGATGAGAGGGGATCTTATCGAAACATATAAGATTATTAAGGGATTGGACACGCTAGAGGCAATAGACAATAGACAATAGGTGCAGGAAGAGGCCATTCGGCCCTTTGAGCCAGCACCGCCATTCAATGTGATCATGGCTGATCATTCTCAATCAGTACCCCATTCCTGCCTTCTCCCCATACCCCCTGACTCCGCTATCCTTAAGAGCTCTATCTAGCTCTCTCTTGAATGCATTCAGAGAATTGGCCTCCACTGCCTTCTGAGGTAGAGAATTCCACAGATTCACAACTCTCTGACTGAAAAAAGTTTTTCCTCATCTCCGTTCTAAATGGCCTACCCCTTATTCTTAAACTGTGGCCCCTTGTTCTGGACTCCCCCAACTTTGGGAACATGTTTCCTGCCTCTAACGTGTCCAACCCCTTAATAATCTTATTAAGGAAACATGTTCCCAATGTTGGGGGAGTCCAGAACAAGGGGCCACAGTTTAAGAATAAGGGGTAGGCCATTTAGAACGGAGATGAGGAAAAACTTTTTCAGTCAGAGAGTTGTGAATCTGTGGAATTCTCTGCCTCAGAAGGCGGTGGAGGCCAATTCTCTGAATGCATTCAAGAGAGAGCTGGATAGAGCTCTTAAGGATAGCGGAGTCAGGGGGTATGTGGAGAAGGCAGGAACGGGGTACTGATTGAGAATGATCAGCCATGTTGATCACATTGAATAGCGGTGCTGGCTCGAAGGGCCGAACGGCCTCCTCCTGCACCTATTGTCTATTGACACTGTTGCCATTTCGTGCCACACTGTTGCCACTTTGTTCCACACTGTTGCCATTTCGTGCCACACTGTTGCCATTTTGTGCCACACTGTTGCTATTTCATGTCACACTGTTGCCACTTTGTGCCACTGTGTGCCACACTGTTGCCACTTTGTGTCACACTGTTGCCACTTTGTGCCACTGTGTGCCACACTGTTGCCACTTTGTGTCACACTGTTGCCACTTTGTGCCACACTGTTGCTATTTCGTGTCACTGTTGCCACTTTGTGCCACACTGTTGCCACACTGTTGCCATTTTGTGCCACTGTTGCCACTTTGTGCCACACTGTTGCCACTTTGTGCCACACTGTTGCCACTTTGTGCCACACTGTTGCCACTTTGTGACATATGGTAACATGTCGTGCCACACTGTTGTGATATCTCCGCCACGTTGCTCCAGCCTCACGTTGCCCACACGATGGTGGCCCCCACGTACCTTCCGCCGGCTCCAGTCTTCCTGCACGACATCGGGGGGCCGGGAGGTGAAGGAGAGACCCCAAAATATCCCCAGGACCGCGAGGAGGAAGGCGGCCGACAGCATGATGACAACGGTGGGGATACGGGTCAGGCCGGGCCGCCTGTCGGGGCCAGAGGACCGGGGATTCCGTGCTGACTTGGACATGTCTGATGCACACACGGCTCACATCGTCTGCCCTCTCCTCCCCCTCTCTCCTCTCCCCTCTCCTCCTCCCTTCTCCTCTCCTTTCCTCTCCCCCCTTCTCTTCTCCTCTCCTCTCCCCCCTTTAATTCACTCCTCTCCTCCCCCCTCTCTCCTCCCCCCTTCTCTTCTTCCTCTCCTCCCCCCTTCTCTATCTCCCTCTCCTCTCCTCTCTCCACTCCTCTCCTCTCTCCTCCCCTCTCCTCTTCTCTCCTCCCCCCTTCTCCTCTCCCCCCCCCTTCTCTCCTCTCCTCCTCTACTCTCCTCTCTCCTCCCCTCTCCTCTTCCTCTCCTCCCCCCTTCTCCTCTCCCCCCTTCTCTCCTCTCCTCCTCTACTCTCCTCTCTCCTCCCCTCCCCCTTCTCTTCTCCTCCTCCCACTTTCTCTTCTCCTCCCCTCTCCTCCCTCCCCCCTCTCCTCTATCTTCTCCCCCCTTCTCTATCTCCCTCTCCTCTCCTCTCCTCTCCTCTCTCCACTCCTTTCCTCTCTCCTCCCCTCTCCTCTCCTCTCCTCCCCTCTCCTCTTCTCTCCTCCCCCCTCTCCTCCCCTCTCCTCTCCTCTCCTCCCCTCTCCTCCACCCCTCTATCTCCCTCCCTCCCTCTGTCCCACGCTTGTGTGTTCCACTTCACGTTGACTGTGAGGACGACGCCGACTGATGACATCCCGACCAGGGAGTGGCTTCCAATCCAACCTCCCCTCTTCACCGACTGACAAACTCTGTGTGTCTGGAAACGCGTGCAATTTATTCCACTGAAAAGGTGACGTGGAAACACAGACAATAGGTGCAGGAGGAGGCCATTCGGCCCTTCGAGCCTGTACGCACCGCCATTCAATGTGATCATGGCTGATCATTCTCAATCAGTACCCCGTTCCTGCCTTCTCCCCATACCCCCCTGACTCCGCTATCCCCCAGAGTCAAGTCAAGTTTATTTGTCACATACACACACACGATGTGCAGTGAAATGAAAGTGGCAATGCCTGCGGATTGTGCACAAACAAGAATTAGTTACAGCATATAAATAAAGTTAATAAGTTAATACAATAGACAATAGGTGCAGGAGGAGGCCATTCAGCCCTTCGAGCCAGCACCGCCGTTCAATGTGATCATGGCTGATCACTCTCAATCAGTACCCCGTTCCTGCCTTCTCCCCATACCCCCTGACTCCGCTATCCTTAAGAGCTCTATCCAGCTCTCTCTTGAAAGCATCCAACGAACTGGCCTCCACTGCCTCCTGAGGCAGAGAATTCCACACCTTCACCACTCTCTGACTGGAAAAGTTCTTCCTCATCTCCGTTCTAAATGGCCTACCCCTTATTCTTAAACTGTGGCCCCTTGACAAAATTTAGTCCCTGGTGATATGAGAGTTAACAGCCCTGATGGCCTGTGGGAAGAAACTCCGTCTCATCCTCTCCGTTTTCACAGCGTGACAGCGGAGGCGTTTGCCTGATCGTAGCATCTGGAACAGTCCGTTGCTGGGGTGGTAGGGGTCCCCCATAATGTTGCTGGCTCTGGATCTGCACCTCCTGATGTATAGGTCCTGCAGGGGGGCGAGTGTAGTTCCCATGGTGCGTTCAGCCGAACGCACTACTCTCCGCAGGGCCATCCTGTCCTGGGCAGAGCTGTTCCCAAACCAGACTGTGATGTTGCCGGACAGGATGCTCTCTACAGCCCCAGAGTAGAAGCATTGAAGGATCCTCAGAGAGACTCTGAATTTCCTCAGCTGTCTAAGATGGTAAAGGCGCTGCTTTGCCCTACCCACCAGTGCGGCAATGTGCGTTGTCCATGTCAGATCCTCTGTGATGTGGACTCCCAAGTATTTAAAACTGCTCACCTTATCCACAGTAGACCCATTTATCTCCAGTGGCGTGTACGTCCTTGGATGTTTAGCCCTTCTATCTAACTCTCTCCTAAATGCATCCAGTGATTTGGCCTCCACTGCCCTCTGTGGCAGAGAATTCCACAAATTCACAACTCTCTGAGTGAAACAGTTCCTTCTCACCTCAGTTTTAAATGACTTCCCCTTTATTCTTAGACTGTGTGGCCCCTGGTTCTGGACTCCCCCAACATTGGGAACATTTATCCTGCATCTAGCTTGTGTGAATCATTCGTCCAGTGCATTCATTTATGATGTGTTTAAAGTGCGATGGACACGATTTAATACAGGACACTGCTGGAGTAACTCAGCGGGTCAGGCAGCATCTGTGGAGGAAAGTGTAGGAAGGAACTGCAGGTGCTGGTTTACACCGGAGATAGACACAAGATGCTGGAGTAACTCAGCGGGACAATCCCTGTTCTCCACAGATGCTGCCTGACCCACTGAGTTACTCCAGCACTCTGTGCCTCTTTACATAAATTGCAAATCAGCATCTGCCTTTCCTTGAATTTTCAACATTTAATACAAACCTTAAGGCCAACTTTTTCCCACTCAGAGGGCGGTGGGTTTATGGAACGAGCTGCCAGAGGAGGTAGTTGAGGCAGGGACTCGAACAGCAGTTAAAAACACCTGGACAGGTACACGAATAGGAACGATTTAGTTTAGAGGGTTATGGGCCAAATGTGAGCAGCTGGGAATGGTGAGGATGGGGCATATTTGCCCGCAAGGGCTGACAGACGGGTTGGGCCGAAGGGCCTGTTTCCATGCTGTACTATATAAACTGGAACAATGGCATTCTTATGTAGGGAGGAACTGCAGATGCTGGTTTACACCGAAGATTGACACAAAAAGCTGGAGTAACTCACAAGATGCTGGAGTAACTCAGCGGGTCAGGCAGCATCTGTGGAGAACATGGATAGATGACGTTTCACAGAGTGCTGGAGGAACTCAGCGGGTCAGGCAGCATCTGTGGAGAACATGGATAGGTGACGTTTCACAGAGTGCTGGAGTACCTCAGCGGGTCAGGCAGCATCTGTGGAGAACATGGATAGGTGACGTTTCACAGAGTGCTGGAGTAACTCAGCGGGTCAGGCAGCATCTGTGGACAGAAGGAATAGGTGACGTTTCGGGTAGAGACTGAGGAAGGGTCTCATGTAGTAGATCCCTTCAATGTTGGGGAGGTCAGTACCCATGATGGACTGGACAGGTTACACCAGAGTACTTACTGCCTGACCCGCTGAGTTACTCCAGCATTTTGAATCTTCATTTGTTGGGAAGAAGCTGTTTTTGATAATATCAACAAATTAATAATTAGTAATACTGGGTAACCATAACCCAGCATGGTCCAACCAAAGACAGGGTCCACAGATCACAGTTGCTGAGGTCAGTGTTGTGCGGCGTTCAAGAGCCTGATGGTTGTTGCAAGAAGCCGTTCCTGAACCTGGAGGTCACGGTTTTCAAGCTCCTGTACATTCTCCCCGATGGTAGCAGCGAGATGAGAACGTGGCCAGGGTGGTGTGGGTCAGTGAGAGTGTGGCCAGGGTGGTGTGGGTCTCTGATGATATTAGCTGACTTCTTGAGTCAGTGACTCCTGTAGATCCCTTCAATGGTGGGGAGCTCTGTACCTGTGATGGACCGGGCAGTGTGTGGTGACAATAGACAATAGGTGCAGGAGGAGGCCATTCGGCTCTTCGAGCCAGCACCGCCATTCAATGTGATCATGGCTGATCATTCTCAATCAGTACCCCGTTCCTGCCTTCTCCCCATACCCCCTGACTCCGCTATCATTAAGAGCTCTATCTAGCTCTCTCTTGAATGCATTCAGAGAATTGGCCTCCACTGCCTTCTGAGGCAGAGAATTCCACAGATTTACAACTCTCTGATTGAAAAAGTTTTTCCTCATCTCCGTTCTAAATGGCCTACCCCTTATTCTTAAACTGTGGCCCCTTGTTCTGGACTCCCCCAACATTGGGAACATGTTTCCTGCCTCTAACGTGTCCAACCCCTTAATAATCTTATACGTTTCGATAAGATCTCCTCTCATTCTTCTAAATTCCAGTGTATACAAGCCTAGTCAATCCAGTCTTTCAACATATGGCAGTCCTGCCATTCCGGGAATTAACCTAGTAAACCTACGCTGCACGCCCTCAATAGCAAGAATATCCTTCCTCAAATTTGGAGACCAAAACTGCACACAATAGGTCTCAGTAGGGCCCTGTACAACTGCAGAAGGACCTCTTTGCTCCTATACTCAACTCCTCATGTTATGAAGGCCAACATTCCATTGGCTTTCTTCACTGCCTGCTGTACCTGCATGCTTCCTTTCAATGACTGATGCACTAGGACACCCAGATCTCGTTGTACGTCCCCTTTTCCTAACTTGACACCATTCACATAATACTCTGCCTTCCTATTCTTACCACCAAAGTGGATAACCTCACACTTATCCACATTAAACTGCATCCGCCATGCATCCGCCCACTCACACAACCTGTCCAAGTCACCCTGCAACCTCATAGCATCTTCCTCACAGTTCACACTGCCACCCAGCTTTGTATCATCTGCAAATTTGCTAATGGTACTTTTAATCCCTTCATCCAAGTCATTAATGTAATTTGGGGGGTCAGTACCTGTGATGGACCGGGCAGTGTCCACCTCTGCAGCCTCCTTCGTTCTTGAGTGTTTGAGTTTCCCAATCAGGCCGTGATACAATTTGTCACCACGCTCTCCACTGCACTTAGATAACCATATAACCATATAACCATATAACCATATAACCATATAACCATATAACCATATAACCATATAACCATATAACCATATAACCATATAACCATATAACCATATAACCATATAACCATATAACCATATAACCATATAACAACTACAGCACGGAAACAGGCCCGTCCGGCCCTACCAGTCCACGCTGACCACTTTCTCTGACCTAGTCTCATCTACCTGCTCTCAGACCATAACCCTCCAATCCCCTCCCATCCATATACCTATCCAATTTACTCTTAAATAATAAAATCGAGCCTGCCTCCACCACTTCCACCGGAAGCCCTTTCCATACAGCCACCACCCTCTGAGTAAAGAAATTACCCCTCATGTTACCCCTAAACTTTTGTCCCTCAATTCTAAAGTTATGTCCCCTTGTTGGAAATCTTCCCCACTCTCAAGGGGAAAAGCCTACCCACGTCAACTCTGTCCGTCCCTCTTAAAATTTAAAAAACCTCTATCAAGTCCCCCCTCAACCTTCTACGCTCCAAAGAATAAAGACCCAACCTGTTCAACCTCTCTCTGTAGCTTAAGTGCTGAAACCCAGGCAACATTCTAGTAAATCTCCTCTGTACCCTCTCCATTTTGTCGACATCCTTCCTATAATTTGGCGACCAGAACTGCACACCATACTCCAGATTCGGCCTCACCAATGCCCTGTACAATTTCAACATCACATCCCAACTTCTATATTCGATGCTCTGATTTATAAAGGCAAGCATACCAAACGCCTTCTTCACCACCCTATCCACATGAGATTCCACCTTCAGGGAACAATGCACAGTTATTCCCAGATCCCTCTGTTCCACTGCATTCCTCAATTCCCTACCATTTACCCTGTACGTCCTATTTTGATTTGTCCTACCAAAATGCAGCACCTCACACTTATCAGCATTAAACTCCATCTGCCATCTTTCAGCCCACCCTTCCAAAAGGCCCAAGTCTCTCTGTAGACTTGCCCGAGGGAGAGTTTGGCAATTAGCCGAAACTCCACAAAGCCTCTTGAGGAAGATGTTACAGTCATAGAGCATTACAGCATGGAAACACGCCCTTCGGCCCAACTTGCCCATTACGTCCCAAAACTGGGTTGGAAGGAAATGCAGATGCTGGTTTAGACTGAAGATACACACAAATTGGTGTATTAACTCAGCGGGTCAGGCATCATCTCTGGAGAGAAGGAATACATGTCGTCTTGGGTTGGAACCCTTCTTTGGACTGCAGTCTGAAGAAGAGTTCCGAACAGAAACGTCACCCAATCCTTTTCTCCAGACATGCTGCCTGACCCACTGGGTTACTCCAGCATTTTGAGTGCATCTTCTAATAAGGAAAACATGTGGACAAACCATAGTCTTGATAGTGGCAATGAAGGGGAGATGTTGGCTGGGTCACAGGGTAAGTCACAGAGCACAAAAACAGGCCCTTCAGCCCAACTCGTCTATGCCGACCATGATGCCCATCTAAGCTAGTCCCATTTGCCTGCGTTTGACGTGATTAGAATGGGTGTCAGGGGTTATGGGGAGAAGGCAGGAAAATGGGATTAGGAGGCAGAGATCAGCCATCTAGAGCAGACTCGATGGGCCGAATGGCCTAAATCTACTCCTATAACGTGAACTTGTGAATCGGACCCATTTCTCTCTAAACCCTTGGCCCGGTGTCATTTAAATGTTGTTATAGTACCCATCTCAACTACCTCTGCTGGCAGCTTGTTCCATACACCCAGCAGTCTTCCCCATTCACCTCTGACTGACAAAGTGTTGGGCTGCTGCCTCACCTGAGATGGCCAATCATCGCAAACTCTCTCAGCTAGCCACTGGGAGAATTGTGGGCAATTTGTCCGGCACGGTGGCGCAGCGGGTAGAGCTGCTGCCTCACAGAGCCAGCGACCCAGGTTCGATCCTGTCTACGGGTGCCGTATGTATGGAGTCTGTACGTTTTCCCTGTGACTGCGTGGGTTTTCTCCGGGTTCCTCCCACACTCCAAAGACGTACAGATGTCTCCAGAACAAGGGGGTCACAGTTTAAGGATAAGGGGGAAGACTTTTAGGACCGAGATGAGAAAGGTTTTTTTTCCACACAAGTGGTGAGTCTGTGGAATTCTCTGCCACAGAAGGTCGTTGAGGCCAGTTCATGGGCTATATTTAAGAGGGAGTTAGATGTGGCCGTTGTGGCTAAAGGGATCAGGGGGTATGGAGAGAAGGCAGGTACGGGATACTGAGTTGGATGATCAGCCATGATCATATTGAATGGCGGTGCAGGCTCGAAGGGCCGAATGGCCTACTCCTGCACCTATTTTCTATGTTTCTATGTGTAGGTTAATTGGCTTCTGAAAATAGTCCTTAGTGTGTAGGATGGTGCTTGTGTGCGGTTGACCACTGGTCGGTGTGGGCCAATGGGCCTGTTTCCACTCTGTATCTCCAAAACTAAGTTTACAATGCAGGAGGCCGTTCAGCCCATCGTGTCTATCCCATAAACTGCAATTGGTGGAATCTTGATTTGAAAACTATAAAGTGCTGGAGGAACTCAACGGGTCAGGCAGCATCTGTGGAGGGAAATGGACAGACTACATGGCAGGTCATCAGTCTGACATTTGGGGGCAGAGTCCAGTGGGGTCACCCCTCAAAGAAGGGAAGGGAGGTCACCCCAGGGGGCCACATGAATGGCAAGGGTGCATGTCGTCAGTCTGAAGGAGGGTCTCGACCCAAAACGTTGTCTGCCCGTTTCCCTCCACAGACGCTGCCCGGCACGCTGAGTTTCTCCAGCACGTCGGTCCTCAAGATTCCAGCATCTGCAGTCTTTTTTGTTGAAAAATAAACTTTATTCATGATAAAAGAAAAAAATACAATACAAAAACCATGCAAAACTCTTAATACATTTTTCATGCCAATGCATTCAATATTGCCAGTGTTATACCCAGTAGTGTTGGCATCTCCCTTTGCCATTACACATACACCATTTTAGGACCGAGATGAGAACACATTTCTTCACACAGAGAGTGGTGAGTCTGTGGAATTCTCTGCCGCAGAAGGTAGTTGAGGCCAGTTCATTGGCTATATTTAAGAGGGAGTTAGATGTGGCCCTTGTGGCTAAAGGGATCAGGGGGTACGGAGAGAAGGCAGGTACGGGATACTGAGTTGGATGATCGGCCATGATCATATTGAATGGCGGTGCGTACAGGCTCGAAGGGCCGAATGGCCTACTCCTGCACCTATTTTTTATGTTTCTATTGCCACTCATTTGGCCCCCTGATCTCCCTTCCCTTGTTTGAGGGGTGTCTCCAGCGGTCTCTGCCCCCGAATGTCCAGCGGCAGAAGAACCCTAGACTGTGGTCCTCCCCCACTAATAGTGAGCGGCCCGGATAGAGTGGATGTGGAGAGGATGTTTCCACTAGTGGGAGAGTCTAGGACTAGAGGTCACAGCCTCAGAATTAAAGGACGCTCTTTTAGGAAGGAGATGAGGAGGAATTTCTTTAGGCAGAGGGTGGTGAATGAGTGGAATTTATTGCCACAGACGGCTGTGGAGGCAGAGATAGATAGATTCTTGATTAGTGCGGGTGTCAGGGGTTTATGGGGAGAAGGCAGGAGAATGGGGTTAGGAGGGAGAGATAGATCAGCCATTGAGGGCGTGCAGCGTAGGTTTACTAGGTTAATTTCGGGAATGGCGGGACTGTCATATGTTGAAAGACTGGAGCGACTAGGCTTGTATACAATGGAATTTAGAAGGATGAGAGGAGATCTTATCGAAACGTATAAGATTATTAAGGGGTTGGACAGGTTAGAGGCAGGAAACATGTTCCCAATGTTGGGGGAGTCCAGAACAAGGGGCCACAGTTTAAGAATAAGGGGTAGGCCATTTAGAACTGAGATGAGGAAAAACTTTTTCAGTCAGAGAGTTGTGAATCTGTGGAATTCTCTGCCTCAGAAGGCAGTGGAGGCCAATTCTCTGAATGCATTCAAGAGAGAGCTAGATAGAACTCTTAAGGATAGCGGAGTCAGGGGGTATGGGGAGAAGGCAGGAACGGGGTACTGATTGAGAATGATCAGCCATGATCACATTGAATGGCGGTGCTGGCTCGAAGGGCCGAATGGCCTCCACCTGCACCTATTGTCTATTGTCTATGATTGAATGGCGGAGTAGACTTGATGGGCTGAATGGCCTAATTCTGCTCCTATCACTTATGACCTTGGCGTGACTGCACCCAGCTTCAGTACGTCCCTCAGCATGTGCTGACCGGTCAGCACGCAACAAAAGCTTTTCACTGCCCCTCGGTACACGTGACAATAAACTCAACTGAACTCCTGCAGTCTGCAGCGGGCCAGTCGTCAACATTCCCCGACGGACAGCTCGCTCCGCTGGGAGGTAAACGAAGCTCGGGCAGACCAACGAGCGTCTATCACCGAGCTGATGACCTTCCAGCAGCACTCGATGTCAGTCTCTGAATGCGTCTTTGGGAACAGCCCGTAGATCACAGAGTCCTCTGTGACGGAGCTGCTCGGAATGAACCGTGACAGGGACCCCTGCAGACCTCTCCAGACTCTCTTGGCAAATCCACACTCTGTGAAGAGGTGGGCCACCGTCCCCTCTCCATAGCAGCCGTCCCGAGGGCAGCGTGCGCTGGTAGTGAGGTTCCGGCGGTGCAGGAAGGATCTGACTGGGAGGGCTCCCCTCACCGCCAGCCAAGCCAGGTCTTGGTGCTTGTTGGTGAGTTCTGGCGATGAGGCGTTTGGCCAAACAAGCTAGGCAGTCTGCTCTGGGAACGACGCAACAGGATCCATGGAGTCATTCCCCTGCAGGACATTCTGTGCTGACCAATAGAAAATAGGTGCAGGAGGAGGCCATTCGGCCCTTCGAGCCAGCACCGCCATTCAATGTGATCATGGCTGATCATTCTCAATCTGTACCCCGTTCCTGCCTTCTCCCCATACCCCCTGACTCCGCTATCCTTAAGAGCTCTATCTATCAGACCACTGCCTGATGGACTTGTGGTCAAAGGTGTCGGAAGGAACTGCAGATGCCGGTTTAAACAGCAGATAGACACAAAAACCTGGAGTATCTCAGCGGGACAGCCAACATCTCTGGGGAAAAGGAATGGGTACAGTCTGAAGAAGGGTCTCGACCCGAAACGTCACCCATTGCTTCTCTCCAGAGATGCTGCCCGTCCCGCTGAGTTACTCCAGCATCTCGTGGCCAAAGGTGTTGTTCCGGAAGAACCTTTCCACGAACGACAGGTGGTGTGGCAATGTCCAGCTCACTGGCACATTGTGCAACACCTGGCCCATCCTTCGCAACACCTGGGAAAGGTAGATCAGCAGGACTAACATCAGTCTGAAGAAGGGTCTCGACCCGAAAAATCAACCATTCCTTCTCTCCAGAGATGCTGCCTGACCCGCTGAGTTACTCCAGCATTTTGTGTCTACCTTCGATTTAAACCAGCATCTGCAGGTCTTTCCTACACAGGTAGAACCTCAGCAGGTAGTGACACTTGGTGCCTTGGCTCGCCGGATGCAGCCACACACAAAGGTGGCCATCAGGGTGGGGGCAAGACTGTGACCCTCATTGTCCACTGGCATGCATCATGACCCATCAGACCCATGGTGTCCTGCATCTATCTGCAGCATCTTGTGCCTCCATTGCCACAATGTGGACATAGAGAGGATGTTTCCACTAGTGGGAGAGTCTAGGACCAGAGGGCACAGCCTCAGAATTAAAGGACGTTCCTTTAGGAAGGAGATGAGGAGGAAGTTCTTTAATCAGAGGGTGGTGAATCTGTGGAATTCATTGACACGTACGGCTGTGGAGGCCAAGTCAATGGATATTTTTAAGGCAGAGATGGATAGATTCTTCAATAGGACGGGTGTCAGGGGTTATGGGGAGAACGCAGGAGAATGGGGTTAGGAGGGAGAGATAGATCAGCCGTGATTGAATGGCAGAGTAGACTCGATGGGCCGAATGGCCTAATTCTGCTCCGATCACTTATGAGTCACAGGCCCAACCATGCAAAGAGTTTGAAGTCCGATTAAATACCCCAAACACACCTCATTCACGTCACAGTGAGAAACAAGTTTATTACCGGCTAAAACAAAAAATAATTTGTGGGGGGAGTTTTTAAGTCACGTCTCCCCCCCCCAGTAACAGGACACTGAGCCGGACCTGTGTAGATACTTTGTTAAACCGGAACAAAAGCCTTTTTTAATCAACCAACTTGCGTTTGCACATCTCACGCTGGGCTACAGCACCCCGCCGACCGGGGACGGCCAGCAGCCCGACTGTTTTTTGCTAATGGTGAGGTATAAGGTCGCTTCTCCCACATGGAGAGGTGTGGGTCGGGCACTGACACGGGTACATACTGACCACCGGGGTGGGAGGGGCAGGAACGGAGAACAGGGTGCAGAGGGAGTGGGGAATGGGGGGGGGGGAGTGGGGAAAGAGGGGGGGTGGGGAAAGAGGGGGAGTGGGGAAAGGGGGGAGTGGGGAAAGGGGGGGAAAGAGGGGGAGTGGGGAAAGGGGGGAATGGGGAAAGATGGGGAGTGGGGAAAGAGGGGGGGGTGGGGAAAGATGGGGAGTGGGGAAAGATGGGGAGTGGGGAAAGAGGGGGAGTGGGGAAAGATGGGGAGTGGGGAAAGAGGGGGGGGTGGGGAAAGATGGGGAGTGGGGAATGGGGGGGAGTGGGGAAAGATGGGGAGTGGGGAAAGATGGGGAGTGGGGAAAGATGGGGAGTGGGGAAAGAGGGGGGGTGGGGAAAGATGGGGAGTGGGGAATGGGGGGGGAGTGGGGAAAGATGGGGAGTGGGGAAAGAGGGGGAGTGGGGAAAGGGGGGAGTGGGGAAGAAGTGGGGGAAAGAGGGGAGTGGGGAAAGGGGAGTGGGGAATGTGGGGAGTGGGGAAAGAGGGGGAGTGGGGGAAGAGGGGGAGTGGGGAAAGGGGGGAGTGGGGGAAAAATGGAATGAAATATACGCAGGATTCAAGGATTCGGATTGATGACTGGAGGAAGCACCTGGTGAAGAACACAAATTATTATTTATTAAAACAAACACAATTAAAACACAGAAACTCTTATCAACCATCAATAAAGAAACAATACCGATTAACTCTTACGCCCCCTCTGCGTATTTGAGTCTCCTGTCTGCACCGGCTCACACCATGGTCCAAACTCTCCCCCTCCCTCTCTCCCCCTCCCTCTCTCCCCCTCCCCTCCCTCTCTCCCCCTCCCTCTCTCCCCCTCCCCTCCCTCTCTCCCCCTCCCTCTCTCCCTCTCCCCTCCCTCCCTCCCTCCCTCCCTCCCTCCCTCCCTCCCTCCCTGGTGAAGCTCTTTTCTCTCCCCAAAGATGAAGGTCAACTCTTATGGTAGAACCAGTTATTTATATAATAATTTTATCACTAACAACAGCAGGTGATTATGTGCCAACCTAGATGTCCTCCTTGGTACCACGATGGCGTGAGTTACGTGTCCTATCAGACACCGAGCTAGTAGACGCACAACGCTGGAGTAACTCAGCGGGTCAGGCAGCACCTCGGGAGAGAAGGAATGGGTGACGTTTCGGGTTGAGACCCTGATCTCGATCAGAAGGGTCTTGACCCAAAACATCACCCATTCCTTCTCTCCAGAGATGCTGCCTGACCCGCTGAGTTACTCCAGCATTGTGCGTCTACCTTCGATTTTAACAGTTGTTTTCCTACACCAAGCTAGTGCATGTTTAAGTCAAATGTTGACGTAGTTGTGGGTCTCGTTGCGTTTTCGGTATGACTGTATCGCAAACCAAAGTCTTCGCATGTTGCAAAACGTACTTGGCTAATAAATTACAATTATGATTATTAATATATTCCTTTATTTGTCCCACACCGGGGAAAATTACAACTCACGATGATTATGATAACTCACACCATTATGGTACCAAGGTGGACAGCTAGCTTGGCATTTAATCACCTGTAATTGTTGTGATAAAATGATTATATAAATACATGGATCGACCATGACAGCTGGGCTTCATCTTTGGGGAGAGGAAAGAGTGACCAAGCAGAGGGGGAGAGGGAGAGAGAGGGGGTGGAGAGGGGGGGAGAGGAAGAGCAAGAGAGGGGGAGAGTGGAAGAGAGAGAGGGGGAGAGAGGGAGAAGGGAGGGGGAGAGAGAGGGAGGGGGAGAAAGAGAGTGGAAGAGAGAGAGGGGGGTAGATAGGGAGAGGGAGGGGGAGTGGGAGGGAGGGGAAGAGAGGGAGAAAGAGAGGGGGAGAAAGAGTGGAAGAGAGAGAGGGGGGGGAGAGAGGGAGAGGCAGAGGTGGAGGGGGAGAGAGGGGGAGGGAGGGAGGGAGAGGGGAAGTGGAAGAGAGGGAGAGGGGGAGGGAGAGAGGGGGAGAAAGAGAGTGGAAGAGAGGGGGGTAGATAGGGAGAGGGAGGGGGAGGGGGAGAAAGAGGGGGGGAGAGGGAGAGGGGGAGGAGGGAGAGTTTGGACCATGGTGTGAGCAGGTGCCAGCCAGTGTAGACAGGAGACCTGAATACGCAGAGGGGCGTAAGAGTCATTTTGTATTGTTTCTTCATTGATAGTTGATAAGAGTTTCTGTGTTTTAATTGTGTTTGCTTTAATAAATAATAATTTGCGTTCTTCACCAGGTGCTTCCTGCATTCATCGATCCGAATCCGTGAGTCCTGCGTACATCTCCTTGCAGCAGGCGGAGGGAGGTGTGTGTGAAACGCTGGGCTCAGATACACAGCCCTGCAGCCAACACTCCGTGCCGGTCATCAGAACTACGGACACAAAGTGCTGGAGTAACTCAGTGGGGCAGGCAGCATCTCCCGGAGAGAAGGAACGGGTGACGTTTTGTCACCCAGTCGAGACTGAAGAAGGGTCTCGGTCAGAAACCGAATCCTAATCCGTTCCTTCTCTCCGGTGATGCTGCCTGCCCCGCTGAGTTACTCCAGCACTTTGTGTCTGTCGTTGGAACTAGAGATAGAGTGTTGGCTCTTCGTGTCAATCTTCTGTGGGAGAGGAGGGTGGGGAGAGTGGGGAGAGTGGGGAGAGTGGTGGGGATTCTCTCAGTCCATTGATGGGGCGGTGAGAGTGGGTAAAGGGGGAGGGAGGGACAAGGTTTTTTCACCAGGGGTGGGATGGAGATGTGGGTCAACTAATTCTGCCTCTGATCCCGTGAATCTCAGTTGCTGCCATCCCACCCCCCGATCTTTCCAGACATGAGACAAAG